>NW_027267730.1:0-32631 GCF_963676685.1 Mytilus edulis
CGTTAAAATCTGTTTCCTAAGTGCTCGAAACAAATTTGGAATGTTTATATACATATCATCGTCTGTTTTCAACAAAAAATTAGCATGGCTGCAATAGGTCTTTACCCAATGCAACATGTATATAGATTTCAAAGTTAAATTTTGATACGAATCGATAAAATCACCATGTACTATATCTCTATACGTTGAAATTTCTTTTGAAAAGGTATTATTTATTTTCGAAAACCGACTCTGTAACCATGTTCCTACTAAAAATACTAATTTGAAACTTTCATTTTTTACACTTTTTCCCCACGTCTCTCGAATTGCTTTTCTTTGTTTGAAATGATCGAGACTTGAGCAAACAACGATGATTAGCTCCACATTTCGTTGATTACACTTAAATGGTTCGTTAACAATGTATCTTTCATGTTCCTCGCCATCCTCTGTTTCCTTTACGTTTAGTTTAGTCTGTATCCGCCCATCAGAGTGATGTTTTATCTTTATATATTCCGCCCGCAGATTGGTAAAGGCTATGTAGAGCAATAAATTTCCTAAACATACACATGTTAATATTGTTATGCATACATTATTTTTCTTTCGATGTATTCGCCACATTCTGAAAAGGAAATTTTGAAATAAGTTGCAAGTCAATTTATAAATAAACAATGCTAAATCTGTATCTAAAGATAAAATATATTAAAAATGATATGATGATAATAAGAGAATATTTTCCCAAAACAAATAAAATTAAAAGGCCTTTGTTAAAATGCCAATTTATAAAAAGGCTAATATTTTTATACTTGAGAAAACTAACGAAACAACTTTAGCCAGGTGATCAAAAAGTTGAAGTAACAACAAACCCAGTAGTTGCTTGGTTATTATTTTGTCAATATTCAATATACGTACACACTTCCAGAAATGTAAACTCTATTTGCAAAAGCTTCTGAAACTATATGATGGGATTGCATTCCGGACATTGTTTTTGGTGTTTTGCATGGAAGTACGTGAAATCTTTGTTGTGCTCCGATATAGAAAGTATCATTTTATTATCTAATAATCGACCAATTATTATTAATCAAATATTCTAATAGTTTTTGCTTTAATCATTGTTAATAGTTCGGTATAAACAAACAAAGCCTTCTGCTATCCTGCTTCTGTAATGAAAAGTAACTGCGTATGTTACAAATCGTTTTGGGTCCTCTTGAAGGTCCGCGTTAAGCGAAGCATTTTAAAATAATAATTATAGATTTTTTTTGTGCATCAAGGACACTCATAATGATGTTCAATATCCTCTTCCCATTGAAATGTTTATCAGTTCATTAGTTGATACTTCGTTTCTGACATGATTTGCAACATAATTTTCTTTATTTTGCTCGTTTCTCAATTGATAAATTATTTTGAAACTAAGATTCCAAGTCCTCATGCAAAGTGGACATTTGTCTTATTGGCAATTATACGGATTTTTTTTTTATATTTTGATACTTGGAGATAATATGGCTATTATATTTTTGTGTTTTTTGTCAAATACCTTCTCAACTGTTTAGGCTTTGGGAGTTCTTGCGCATCGGACGCATAAAATCTATAAAGTGTTAGTTTTGTTGATTGTTTCTTTTGGGTATTTTTGTTTCTTTTTTCGTTTATATACGGGCTGGATTTTTTTTTTTAAATTTGTTTCGTTATTTCTTTTTCATATAATTTTTTAACTATCTTTCCCCCTTCTTCTTTTTTCATGAACAGTCTATTCTATATTCTTTATTTTTTGGGGTATTTTATCTCTAGATCTGTTGTGTATTGTGTTTGTCCACTATTAAAATATATACGGTAAACCCCACGGAGACCTCCAGGTGTGCGCGAGGGTAACAATTTGGGTACACAATATAACTAGGAGCATCAAAATCAAAAGAGTAAAAAAAAAACCTTGCATTAGGCACTCCAAAACCCAAGTTTGGCTGACATTACTATGAATATTTTAAGTCTTTATCATAGTCAAAGTTCTCAGTTGTGAATTTATCATAAACGTTTAAGAATTTCTCAAAATAGATGTTCTTAAAGATAAGACCAGCCTTATATCTTTACTATGATAAGTATGCCAGTTATATCTAATAGGCATTTCGTATCAGATAAGGAAAAGGTTAATATTGTCTATTTGCCAAATAAATCTTCATAACGAATTAAATCATCTGCCATAATGGTCAATCAGTGGTCAGATTTGTTAGAGACATAGAGTGCATTTGTTTCTAACCCGAAATAATACTCTGGTTCTGTGGTCAATAATAAACCAATCTGATTAAAATTCAGATCAACCGTAACACGCGAGCAGAACGAAATCTGAGATATATAATATTTCAATAAGATTGATACAAACAAGATGTTATGATACTATTTAAAAGCAAATAACAATTGGTAGTAGTAGCAAACATTTGTAATTGCTTTCCCGTGTTCCTTTTACTGCAAACCATGAAATTGTCTTAATGCATTTATATGAAAGCCTGTTTTCGATTTATGTCAACGAAATAACGTCTTTTTCGTTCTCAGATCAATGAACAATTGAGGAATTTTCAAAATTCTCATTTCAATCTCAAAATTTCAATGCCGACAAGAACGCGACTTTTTGTGAAAATACGAAGAATAGTTCGCAACATGCGTTATGCAATAAATGTGAATACAAAGTTTCCCATCGAAACAGGAAGATTGAGAAATGTACCACGAAATGAGAGAATTTGTCCTCTTTGTAAAACTGGTCTTGGGGATGTATACCACTATATATGTAAATGTACCAATTGTGAAGTTAAGGATTTAAGGGGGAAGTTTATACCTCCTTATTATTTAAAATATCCAAATGAAAAAAAGGTACTTGGCATGCTTAAATATTGTAATAGTAATGTGCTGTCTAAGCTGTCAATTTTTATTCAAAAGGTAGAAAGATGCTTGTCTAATTTAAAACTGTAATAAACACAAAATTATTTCTGAAGCTGTATAATTTAAAAATGTATCCTGTTTGTATTATGAACTATGTTGTAATTAATATTGTGTATAATATGCTCCTGTTACGCAGTTTTCTGCGGCTGAGTTTTCTTTAATAAACTTTGAAACTTTGAAGTTTCAAGTTGATTGGACTTGAAAAATGCACCTTTATTAACAAATTATCGGCTCTTTTTTAGTTCACTGTAGTCGATTTATTGTAAACACATATTTGACAGGCCATGATTAAAACCGCTACAAGAAAAAGACAGGAAAAACACATACATTCGTTTAGAAGGTTAACAATTAAAAATGCCATTCGGTTGCTTCCGTTCATCTGTTCAGAAGTTAAACGATTATATTCCTTTAATTTATTTCACAACTGGGTCATTCATCTCACAACTAGGCTATTAAAAACAAATTCTTTTTAATATTTACTATGAATTTCTTAAATGTTTCTTTGGTATATTCCGCCTATTTTTTACTAAAATTCACCGTATAACAAATATGCGCACTTTAAGATCAAAATTGTACATGAGTGTGTATTTTTCCGCAACATGAAACACCGCAGTAAACGTCTAAAAGACCATGCAAACAATTTAGTTTTAATGAAATAAAGAATCAAAATTATAAACGAAGCTAAGGTATGTATTGTCTTTGGAATATTTGTCCTTTGGTAATATGTTTCAGAAAATCACAGTCGATTTAAGCATGGAAGTACATGTATTACTAGTAAAACACTTCCATGTCAGATTTAGTCTATGTTAGTATAGTGTCCAAAAATTGTTTGTTCTACATCAATGTTTGGCGCTGAATACTTTGTGATGATTTTATGGAATTATTGAGAAATATGCTGAGTATATTATTCAGACTCTGAAATATTCAGCTTCCGAAACGTTGCAACAAATTTTAATATTTGTTACCTAGGCTCTATCTCAAGCATCATTTAGAATTGTTGCATTACCGTTCACTTGGATCAGCTCAGTACATAAATGACCCATGTCCGAGACGGTTGACCTTTTTATTTCAGTATTTTATGCTTTTTAGATTGTCCAGACTCCTGATACTGGATTATATTAGAAATTTTTGCTCTATGCAATAACAAGAAGATGATGACAAGAATTGTTTTGAATATGTTGAAATAAATAATTCTAAATAAATAGAGTCATCATTTTCTACAACTCTAACTGAATATGCGGTAAAAATAGCTTTCATATATTTTATTTCCAGAAACATGCCATTGATAATTATAAGTATTATAGTATATAATAAAAGATAACCTTAATGATGAAGTAAGATCTTTTTATTACTCCCGGGTGATGTATTCCATTAATATTATCTGATTTTCTTAAGTGGTCTTGAAGCAAGACACCAGTCAGTTAATTAAACAATATAAACAAACACAGTATCTTAACGCTATAATGAAATTTAAAAATATATTCCTGTCTTTTATGTACATTTTTACATTGAAATACTCCACACAAAGAAAAAAAGAATGGAAAAAAGGAAAATGAAACGCCCAAAAAAACAAGAAATAATTACAGAAAAAAATTCACAACACGAACATTATGAAAAAGAGCCAAAAATGAAATTAACAAAATAATTTAGAATTGAATAAACAAATTAATAAACCAGAAAAAAAGAAACATTAATTCCTAAACCAAAACAATTATTTTTTGTTTTTTTTTATTCAGTCATAAAATAATAAGACAAAAGAGAAACCTTAAATAATTAATCATTAAATCAATTCAAGCAAATTAATTTATACTATCAATGTCTTTAGAATTATTTCAAAAAACGAAAATGATGAATACCGTACAAACGTAATTAAGTAACTTACCTTTCAACAAAGATTACAATAAATTTGCAAGTCCATTCATCAAAAGTAATATACTCAGAATATTTAAAGAAAAAAATATAAACTCGTCTAGAGGTGCAGAATTTTATCTAATTTGTGATCTCAGCGTGTAATTCTTCAAATACAAATTACGATTGAAATGTGATATTCCTTGAAATTAGTTTCCATGGTATTTAAGTTTGAAATACTTCAATCTTATTAATCATCACATGGCATTCTAAGCTGGAATAACACTGCATGCTTACTGTAGGATCTTTGTCAAGATTACTGTTATTTTTATTCGTAAAACGATGTTACAAGTTCGTTTAGCAGGCTCCTTGCCTACAAACATCAATTTCCTTTCACGCTTCAGTGTATTTGAGTGATAACGCCAAGAGGAAATCTCTTTACCATATCTCATCTAATGCATTTCTTTATCTTGTTTTTGTATGCATGAAAATTGACATGTAGCGAATGGTAATTGAATCAGTTGATGCAGTTTCCTGCAGTTATTAAATTTTTCATGTCGCAGTGACACACACTAAATACTCGCATTCATTTTCAGTCATATCTGATAAATATTTAAAGTGCTGGAAACGTGGGTTCGATCCCAGGTCGAGTCAAATCAAAGACAGTCTGACCGAGAGTCTGACTCAGAGTCTGATAGCCGATTTTAGTCAGATTGAAGCCATGATCTCAAAATGGAATAAGCTGACCCATCGTAAAATGCCCGCCATTTATGAAAATGAGCAAAATAGAATGCTTTACCTCATTTTTAGACTTACTACAATTCCCTTTCTTTTATTTCTTTCTTACTCATTCATATGTTTATTGATAACTGCCAGTCTAATGATTGCCCTTGGGGAAACATGTAGCAAGTCTAGCTAGCACGTAAAAAAAAATGAGGAAAAAAAGTAAGCTGACATGTTAATTTTTTGAAATTAATGTTTTTATCTTACATACATTTCAATTTCTGACACGTGTACGTTTTGGTATCGTATATTTTATCAAATGGTCCCTTATGACAGGAGCTAAAATGTAGCTGGGTTAACATGTTTTGTGATTGTGATATCTCCCCCTATACTTCTAGCCAGACGAAACTCCAAAATGAAATGACAAGAATATCAAGAATATTATCAGTCAGGCAAAACAACAAAGTAGAATGTTATAAACTATACATTTTTGTAAGTCCAACAACCGATCAACGGCTAAATTATGTCTTTTGGTTGCAAAATAAGTTACGTAAAAAGACATGTATAATTAAGATAGTGCGAATCCAATTAAGATTAATAATAAAGTTTTGCATAGTGCGTGCATTTTAAATATTTGAAGTTTAAACGTTTCAACTTACAAACAGTTTACAGTATATATAAGACATTTAAAGTAAGTAACAACAATACGAAGTAAGAATGATAACATAAACCAAAGAAAATTATTCATTTGGAATGATGAAAGTGAAGTATATTCGACATGTTCTTTCTTAATCTGGCTTGATCTTGCTTTTTTCGTGGCATCGGAGTAGCAAATTCAGCGGGAAAACAAAGAACAATTTCATTTTAAATACGTCATTTCTTGAATCATGTCTTTCACCGGAAAAGGTCAAAAATATATGAAGACACTCGAATTCCAGACCAAGTTTAGAATGATGTTGTAAGTTAAATGGGTAAGGATGACGTTTAAAAGTTTCACGCTCGTTTAGGTGTCAGACCACCAATTAAAAATCCCAATCTGTTCAACCAAATTTTGCAATTTTCACATCTTTCTAAATGTTTTACCTTAAGTTTAACTTCATAGAAACCTGATATATCATGAATTGTACATGTATCAGCTTTCTACATGCCAATTTTCAACATACCTTTAAAGCGAGTTTATAGCCTTCTAAGAAGAAAAAAACTGACCTTCGAACTGAGGTACTTCAAAAATAACCCCCGTGTCTATGGAAATCTTAAATTAGTATACTATCATGACTATGGAGTGCATTGATCCTCAATTTTAAATGCAAACTCATAGGCAAGTAAAGTTTGGCTCAAAATGGTCTTAATATATTTTCTTTTCACCAAAAGTTTCATATTTGCAAATTTGATGGTTAGTTTAAGCAAGGAGGTTATATCTAATATAACCTCCTTGGTTTAAGTAAACAAGGACATCAAAATCACTATGTTGTGTCCGAGCAAGGAGGTTATATTCTAATATAACCTCCTTGGTCCGAGTAAGGCTACTTTTACATACGTTCTAAATTGGAGGGAAGAAATTGGTTGTCTGGCACCTTAAAAACTGAACAACCATATCCTATATGATATAATTCTTAGCTTATGATATTAATTTCAAAAATAAAGAAACTTACCTATTTATTGAAATATATTTTTGCAGTAAAACATCTAGTTTCCACTCAAAAGCTATAAATAACAGAAGTTGCATACCTCGTTACAAAATAGCTTCAAATGTTATCATTGGTTTGTGATATTGTAGGAAATAGATAAATCATACTGTTCAGAGATAATAATATTTATACGATAACAATTTCTTCTGGAATGGCAAAGCTAATCATTTTCAGCAAGAAGTGTTTGTGTATAATTACTTAATCAACATGTGTTCTCTGCTGGGTATAAAGTGTGTTTAAAGAGGTTGTCTTTCTATCTGTTTGATAAGACTATGGAAGTACCAGGGGCGGATCCAGCCATTTTAAAAGGAGGGTTCCCAACCCAGAGTAAAGGGGGGTTCCAGCTATATGCTCCCATTCAAATGCATTGATCGGCCCAAAAAAGGGGGTTTCAACCCCCGGAACCCCCCCCCCCCCCCCCCCTGGATCCGCCAATGAGTACTATACTTATTTTTTAGTATTTCCATTGACAAAACTAAATTGAATAATTCATTCGTTATTCCACTACTCTTCGATATCCTCTCGCAAATAGGCAGAGAGAATTTAGAATAGACCTCTAGCTTGGATCGATAGTCTACGATTTCTTTATCGAAAATCAAAGTTGACGATATTTCAGTTTTATCTGTTTTTTTTCGAATTCTAGAATTATTCTATTCTTGTTATCTCTACTGTTTTGTACCGCTTTAAATATTTCCCTTATCCAATGAAAGCGTACGGTATATATATACATACATGTGTAATATAAAAAAGAAGATGGTGTATGATTGCCAATGAAACAACTATCCACAAAAGACCAAAATGACACAGACATTAACAACTATAGGTCATCGTACGGCCTTCAACAATGAGCAAAGCCCACACCGCATAGTCGGCTATAAAAGGCCCCGATAAGACAATGTAAAACATTTCACTGAACGAGAAAACTAGCGGCGTTATTTATGTAAAAAAAAAAATGAACGAAAAACAAATATGTAACACATAAACAAATAACAACCACTGAATTACAGGCTCCTGACTTTGGAAAGGCACATACATAAATAATGTGGCGGGGTTAGACATGTTAGCGGGATCATAACCCTCCCCCTAGCCTGGGACAGTGGTATAACAGTACAACATAAGAACGAACTATAAAAATCAGTTGAAAAAGGCTTAACTAATCAGATGGACAACAATACAAGTGAACGTGGCCCGGTACTTATACATCCCGACACAAAAAGACACAATGAACACTCAGAATGAACAGATCTGAGAGGACTCGCAGTTATCTGACAGCTAGTTCAAAGCCACTAACAACTAATAAAAAATCATGCAACTAAGACTAAACTATCAATCCGTACACATCCAACATCCAATGGATTTAGTGTAAATACATCATTAACAGCCAGAGAAAAACATGACCTTGTGCAATGCCAAGTTAATTACAGGTAATCCAATTTGTAATGTCGCGAGAGGCACATGTCTGGAAAGTTATTAATGCTGTTCTATTTGCTATTAAATTTAGAAGACGACCATTTGAAAACGTAGGACGGGTTAAACGGTCTTATGCAATAAATATCTGGCCTTAGCACTGAAAGTAAATATTTTTTCTCAAAACAGAATGAAAAGGAACAATTCGTTTAAAAGCGAAGGAGATCAATGTGTTTAAATTCAAAAATAAATGTTACACTATGGAAATGTTATCAGATAATCTACATGTATCATACATTATCCTAAAACAAGGTAAAATTCCCGAAAGAAACCCTCCTTAAAACTCATGTTGCATTAACCGTAAGATATAAGATAAATTGTATTTTCAATAGAGGACCCTTAACTGGTCCGCCATTCCATCTGAATCTCCGCACCGAAGGTTAGTGTAGAGATAAGTGAACACAATAGGGGTCCTATTTATAGAGGATCCATTGTGGGCATTATCAGTACAGTGATTTTTTATTGATTTTTTATGCTTTTAACAATTGCAATATAAACAATACACAAAAAAACCAACTCAAAACATGAAATATAAATTAGGTTAATAATATATGTAACTCAATCTGAGAACTCAATAAGTGTTAATTGACTAGCGGCATAATAAGCTGCATAACATCCATTATAAATATAGCTTTTATCAGTTAAGTCCTTTTTCGTGGCTGATGCATATGAACAAATAGTATTGTTGTCTATAATCAGAAGATGTATATACCTATTCGTGATAATGCCCTCAGTGATGTATCTAACAGTTACAAGCACAGATCATTAAAGAAAAAAAAATGGAAGGTGTTGAATATAAAACAGGTGTTCTGATAACATGTAGCCAATTTTAATCTTCTACATTAGACACGATATTAATCTTTCTATGTGTTTACGACGTCTGTATTCGAGAAATCCTGCTGCGTGCATGTTCGTTTTTAACTTTATGGTCGTTTTGTAAAGCATTGATATTTAACATAAGAAAACAGACGGTTTCTGGTATGTTTTCAGTGTTGGTGTGTAGTTGTGTTGTTGTCTAATTGAAATATACCCATATGTTTTCTTTGTCATTGAAAACATACTAAATTTCTCGTTTTTCGATTTTATATAGATTAAACCGTTGGAACTTTTCCGTTTGATGGTTTTACACTAGTCATTAGTTTAAACATATTTATTTATAGTGGATTGGGAAACAAGTTTTGCAACTTATATTAATCCCTTTCCACTTTGCGGGTGCGAGTGCTGCCTTGTAGCGGCATTATCCTACTCTTTTTCGAAATCTACAAGGGTATCTTTAACGTGCAAGAGATATGGCTCTCTCTTAACACGGGTCAGCCATTTATCGTCCCCTTCCGACGGACTATCATCGTTTCCTCAAGACCATACTCGCAGATGGTGTCAAGGGAGAGCCGAAAATTGAGTTCCTGAAATTTTCATCCCAAACGGGAATCAAACCAGGAACCTTTGTGTTAGTAGTCCGATGCACTAACCACTACACCACGGATACCCCACGGCTAGTCATTATTGGGGCCCTTTATAGCTTGCTGTACGGTGTGAGCCAAAGCTCCGTGTTGAAGGCTGTACCTTGACCTATCTTGCCAAGAAATTGCCTCCGTTGAAATTCTGCAAACACCCCATAGAGCAAATTACATGGATGATTAATTTTGACCATTTGGTATATGGCCGTGTTCTAAGCGACACGTACATGAAGGTCATACATTAATTTTTTGAATGAAATCAAATCTTTAGCTACTAATGACTGCCATAGGGGGTCGACCGGAATTTTTAGCGAGGATTTCTTGGCATGAATGGTGTACTTTTATAAATTGTGACTTGGATGGAGAGTTGTCTCATTGACCACATCTTTCTATATCTATAAAATGATAACACAAGACAGAAGTTTACTTTGAATCATTGTTGTTGAGAATATTGAGTCAGACCATGGAAGTAATATTTAAAACCTCTCAATATTACTTCCATGTTCAGACGTAAATGTCATTTGATGTTGTATTTTGAGTTGGTTCCGTATACATCTTGTTTCACTATGTTTGTTGGTTAATATAGAACTGAAGCAAAGCTTACCCGCGAAAGCTCATACGACATATTAATGTAATTTTAACATCACACAGCTATCTTGACTTTTTTTGAAGAACAGACGCTTAAATGTATCCATAAATTATAACATTGGAAAGACGTTTACTTTTCCTCTCCTCCAAGATGAAAACACGAATCGTCACTTTTTCAACTTCGTAAGTTTCTATCTACCTCTACGGTTGGACTATCATCAGCTCAATAGTCAGTACTTCAGTACTGAAATAATTGATAACAATGTTTAACGTTTACAAATTTTGAACTTATGAAGAAACTAAGGGTTTAACTCTCTCAGGCAATGTTGGCATTAGAAGGATTTTGCTAAATTTTTTGTTCTTTAGTTCATTTTTGATTATAGCTATTCAATTGTTTCGGTTTTATACATCCTTGTCTTCCTGGAGAAGTTAAACCAGACAAGCACTTCCGGGTCTCATTTAAATTATAACGTGTTTTTTTTCCGATTTTCTATAGGCCTCGCCGTGTGATCAGATGATCAAAGTATCACTGACCTAGCTACACAAAGGCAACATCATAAAGATAAAAGAATATTATATACAAATATAATAAATGCATTGGAATAATATTGTAAGTTACAACATATACTTCAACAAAACTTTCAAAAAAATATTCACAGACTATATTGTAATATTCAAATTGTATCTATACTAAAATTGTTAGAATGATTTCAGTCTACGGAAAGTGCGAATCGAGAAACCCGTTTTTTATGTGGAGTTGAGATATTTTAAATCTAATATGAAATTTTAGATATGCAGACACTCAATGACAAAACAAATTTTATCACAGAAATCGACAATAACCTTCCTTTTATGGTTGTTTTTAAAAAAATTTGAATACCAGGAACACTGTATGCTGACTGTACGCGAAAGCCATGAATGTATACGAACCGAAGCAATTGAAAACCCATGTGACCACAAAAGGACCTAAAAATAACAGCCAAATCCATCTGCGGTCAACTTTGCCTGTAGGGTTAAAACCTTAGTTTCTTATCTATTTCTGAATTTATAAACAGACAATTTTAGAAATGTTTGCAACATGTTATAAATCATTACAGTACCGAAGTACAAACTACTGAGTACTTCATAATTTTATTGTTTTTTACAAGCTTTCAGTAACTGCGAGTAGCCTTAGATCGGTACTTTGTGGCTATATCTTTATGTTAGTTGTTTATGTGGTTTTATCCGATCTAAGTTGTTAATCTATTCAAACACTAGACAATTTACAGTGCGTTCTTACGTTGTGCAGTTACACGTTTGTCCCATACATATATAGGATATATAGAGGAGGTTTGTGTCCTCACAAACATTTTAACCCCACCAAATTATGTATGTGCCTATCCCAAACCCGAAGATAACAATACAGTGGTTGTAAATGCATGGTTGCTGTCTATTTTATATGTTTATCTTTTATTCTATTTCACGAAACGGAAGGTTTGAATTGTTTGACAACATTTTGCCAATTCGGGACCTTTAGCTGACTATATACGGTATGCGTTTTGCTCATTGTTGAAAGTCGTGCATTGACCTATGAAATCCACCTCATATTGAATAGTTGTCCCATTGACCATCATACCACATCTCCTTTTTTCTATAACAGGTACGATATTTCACTGTTAGTAATACTTTTCCTAACCGTCGAACCTGTCATGATTAATTGTTGATGTTTCATGTTTGTTTGGAATGAAGTGTGCCATATAATTACATATGTTTTCATATGAAACAGATATCGTATTGCTATATATATATATGAGAAAAATATAACGTTTGTGAGTATTTTATTATGAAAAAAACATCGTTATTATATTAGAAAAATATCGCACTTATGTAATAAAATATATTATTAAATGATATGAGCAAATAAGCCCTAATACGGATAAATCAGCATGTGCAATACTAAAAACGTTCCACTGTCGATATAAATCAAGAGTTAATATTGCTCTTCGAACAGGGTCAATACGGAAAAAAAAACAGGGCCAATACAGAAAAAAGCGGGAAAAAAGTCGTATTAGCCCTAATACAGGACGTTCACTTCCGGTTTCAATTTTCTTACGCCATTACTTTACTCTTGAAGTATCGATCGTTATGCATAAAAACATTTGAATAATATTTTTTAAATTAAAGTCATAAAATAAACAGGTTAAATGATGTGCAATGTTTTGTAATGTCTTAATGTTTTCAAACGGAAAAAACAGGGCCAATACAGAAAAAAGCGGGGAAAAAGCTGTATTGGCCCATGGGCTAATACGGGACGTTCACTTCCGGTTTTTAATTCTCTTATAATCATTTAATAAAAGTGTTATGAACTGGTTGTTTCTGTATTGGCACTGGTATAGATTCTCGGTCAGCTGTATTGGCCCTCGACCCTACGGGTCTCGAGGCCAATACAGCAAACCTTGAATCTATACCAGTGCCAATACAGAAACAGCCAGTTAATAACACTATAACAGTATCCTTCTACTACACGCAATTATGGCGTAGAATGTAACCGACTTTGCAACATGATTGTGATAGTGTTCTGTACACTTTTAAAATTAAGATCCTGCAAACAGGCTTTTTTTTTTAATACAAACATTCGTCCGCGATTTTCCGACAATGCATCTCGTTTACAATAGAAAATGTTGCTAATCACAAAAGAAACTGTTTTTTGTCGATTCGCACCTTCGATCGACTTGGTATTTAAGATATTTAAGATTTTTAAACATTGGTTCTAAAGTATGGTATAATAATCAGATTAAGGTTACTTACACTTTTCTCCCTTTTTAAACTGTTTCCCTCCAAAATGTTGCTTTTTGTGTTCAGATATCGATTGGTAAAGATTATTAGTGGTAAACCTTTTATATGTTTAAAAATGTCGCCATCTTCCAACGTAGGATGAAACCCGGCAGAGGAGAGGTATATCAAACACCAAAATAGTCCGTCACTTTTACTTGCGGGACGTGGAGAGTAAATTTTTCTCGGACTTTTCCATGAAATGTTTTTCTACGGTAGAAAACACACTGGAAAAACACTAGGACATACTCAAAATCAAAAGTCACAAGGATTATAATCGTAGTAATTTTGTTCTCTTGTGATTGGTTCTTTTAACTTCCTGATATATGACTTTTATATATTAAAATTGCAGTATCATTTAGTATGTACATAATGTATATATTTTTTTTTAACTTGCCTGACATTGCATTTTTTTTTAGATTTATTGTAACATGTGTAATATAACAAGGGATTTTTTTTTGCGACAGGTTTTGTTCATTGATTAGTAAGATGAGAAAATATTCTGTAGATATATCATTACATAGATTAAAATTGTGTATATATGGTTTTTTTTTTCTCTATTAGTGTCTGAAATTTAAAACAAGAACCTTAAAGCTAATTTAGTACGGAAAAGGTCGGATAAGAATCAATGTTGTGCATCAGGAGCACCCTAAATTTCCCAGCGAAAGAGAGGTGAAGAATATCAAAGGGATATTCAAACTCACAAGTCGAAAGCAACATGAGAATGCCAATGCATTAAACAAAAAACGACAAGAAGACAAACAAAAGTACACAAAACATATCTTAGAAGACAAAACTCTGAGCAACACGAAACCTAAAACAGAGGTGATCTCATGTGCTCCGGAAAGGTGGTCAAATCCTGGTCCACATGAGAATTTATGAATGCTGTAACTACAACTGCATATAAAAGATAAAAGGATCGATACATCATCAGATATGGCAAGTACTTTGGAGTATACCGTTGTTGTCACGTGCATGAATGAGAAGAAATGCAACAGGTTATATCCACAAAATCTGGAAGATGCTGAAACAATAGGCAGTGATCGAGAACTAATCATATTGCGATATGTCTCAAACCCGCTGCCAGAAGTAAATTATATATAAAAAAAGAAGATGTGGTATGATTGCCAATGAGACAGCTCTCCACAAGAGACCAAAATGATACAGAAATTGACAACTATAGGTCACTATACGGTCTTCAACAATGAGCAAAGCCCATACCGCATAGTCAGCTATAAAATGCCCCGAAATGACAATGTAAAACAGTTCAAACGAGAAAACTAACGGCCTTATTTATTTTTAAAAAAAAATCAACGAAAAACAAATATGTAACACATAAACAAACGAAAACCACTGAATTACAGGCTCCTGGTTTGGGACAGGCATATACTGGTAGAGCAATCACAACACCGACTAAAGTCACTTTCAGTTTGCAAGTTATAAAATGTGGCTGTGTAAGGAGTTGACAACTGAGCTGAAAGGCTCACGCCAAACTAAGTTTAAAACTTCAATCATCAAAATATAAAAAAAGATAATATATAAAACCGTACCGTGTAAACGAGTTTAATTATACATGTATAGAAGAAAAAATGGTCAAAAACTTACAAAAGATTAAAATAAACACTAATGGTTTACGTTTAGAACTAAAGAAATTAAAAAAACTTTATTTTAAGGAATCAAAGCTTGTGTGTTACTTTCAATATAGTTCTTTGGGAAAATATGAGCCCTTTTGTACTAAAAAGTGTTTTTACAAAGAAATATATATTATAACTTATATTGACCCCTCATAAAAAGGATATTTATAACATCTAAGGGGTTGTTCCAAACCTGATTATGACTTAGATGGAGAATTGTTTCATTGTCAGTCACACATACATAGACCAGATTTAATTTTATAATTATTTCTTGGTGAACAGGGAAAAAATACTTCATAAATCAAAGAATTATCAAAGTACAAGTGATAAATCAAGTTTTAATATTGTTAAAACCTACTATTTTATATTTACAAAAAAAATTATAATCGCTCGCCTTCACTTTTCAAGCTTCGCCTCAAAAATTTGCAAATTGAATATTTTTTTATTAAAATCTTCAAATCGCTCGCTCGCCCCAATTTTTGGAGTCCAAAAATCCGTAGAACAAGAAATTCAATTGGTGTGGCCTTAGAAGCGTAAAAAATAAATGTGCAATGCAAGAAAATCCTCTGTGATAAGATAAAATGAAGAATTTGAAATTGAATTTATAATTATAAAATTCCCTTTCTATGTCTTATGGTATGAATGATGTACATGGGCGTATCCAGCCATTTTAAAAAGGGAGGGTCCTAACCCAGGATAAAGGGGGGGGGGGGTTATTCCAACCATACGTCCCCAATCAAATGCATTGATCGTCCAAATAAAAGGGGTTCCAACACCCGGAACCCTCACCCCCCCCCCCCCCCCCCCCCCCCCCCCCCCGGGATCCGCCAATAATGTTATACCCATTTCTAGAATAAAAAATAATCTCCAAGTACTCGCAAAGCGTTTTTGTTCGTACCGACAGACAAAGTATCCATTAATGTAGTGGTGGTGTTACGCATATACTACACGGAAGTTCTCCAAATCGAAATTATCAATTCGTCTACATTCAGGTCCGTACGCTGGAGACAAAGAGTCAAATCTTAAGCAAGCATATGACTGTCGCTACCCAGCTCAAAGCATCTTCTGAACATTTGAAAGCCCCGACTATGTACTGGTTTATACCGATATTACACAAACAACCATTTAAATTATGTTTCATCTCCGCCTCTATAGTACACAGCTACTTTAGTACAAGTAATCTTGATGTACAGTTCTAAAGGTGCATATCAAATGTGCATCTGTAAAGCTGTATACAAACTGTGGCTAGATGTCGTATCACACAAGATGCACTGGTAGAATCTATATTTAGCTTACACAGATTTAAAATGTAGTTAATGTACATTTTTACAGAGTTGCAGGTTATACATGTTTAAAATTGTACAGTTTATATACAGTTTTACAGCTGTACAGTTTATATACAGCTTCACAGATGTACATTTGATATGCATCTTTAGAACTGTACATCAAGATTTCTTGTACTAAAGTAGCTGTGTAAGTGTTCTACTACTAACCTGTCAGTGCTTCTAATCACCTCCCCTACTTCTATCAAAGAACTTGTTATTAACTTTTGCAATAAAGCTTATGAAAATTATGGTATAAATTATTTTTGGAGTGTTAAACATTCCATAGAGGTTTAAGATCAAATGCGTGCTTTTGGTGGGCCTTTTATAATTCTGTTGATAGTTATGATTTTTCTACTCTCTATACTACTTTTCCATACAATCTTAACAAGTTGAAGTTTTCATATTTGATTAAATGGTCTTTTGAAAAATCTTATTGCAAATGTATTTGCTGTAACTCGTTTGAATATAAAAATGAAGATGTGGTATGATTGCCAATGAGAGAACTTTTCACAAGAGACCAATGCAAATGACAAAGAACTTAACAACTATAGGGCATCGTGTGGCATTCAAAACTAACTAAAGCCCATATATCATAGTCAGCTATAAACGGCCTCGACATGACAAATGTAAAACAATCCAAACAAAAAAAAACTAATTGCCTAATTTATGTACAAAATGAAATAAATGAACGAAAAAAAAAATAACACAACAAACGACAACCACTAAATTTCAGGCTCCAGACTTGGGACAGGCATATACATGTTTCAAGAATGTGGCGAGGTTAGACTTTTTAGCGGGATACCCCTTCACCTGTAACCGTTAGGTAACAGTACAACATTATAAGAACGAGCTATAAAATCAGTTAAAGAAACTTTTTTTCTGTTTCGAAAAAGGAGAGTATGCTAGACACACCTACCGAAAATGTTCCGAAAAGATATGATTTAAGCTTTAAATTTTCTCCTGGAAAACATATATGTATACGTTTCGGTGATAAAGTGTATCGACAGGTAGTATGTATTCCTATTGGCACTAACTGTGCCCCTTTAATAGCAGGGCCGCGTTCAATATCGTAGCAGCTACGTAGTGCTACGTAGATTTTGACTATTGAACGTGTAGCTATAGACTAGTTGCTACATATATATTGATAACAGCTACGTAGCCGCTACGTAGCTGCTACGATAACCCTGGAATAATCTTAGGTTCTTAGGAACAATATATTCCTGTATTGCTATGCATCTCTGTTTATGACCCACGTCATCGTTACATTTGGTTGATACGTTCAATGAATGATCTTTATGAATGAAATAATACTTACCGTTATAAATTTTCTTTAAATAATCCAGAGTTCTCTAAATATACTACCGCAATTTACCCTTAGGAACTTGCTTTTAATTAATCTAACATAACTGGAGTAGTTGTCCTTTTCTGGATTAAGACATTTCAATTTCTAAAGGCCTTAGGGAAACTCCATACTAAAATTTCACGACAAAATAGACGATTTTTTATTCCCCATTGTTAATTTTCCTTTTTAAGTGGGAGATGTTCGGTCACTTGCGGTTCCCCTTTAATGTACAAGTAATAGAGAACAATAAATGCTTCAAATGCGTCAAATATAGCCATTCAGGGTGATATGGGACTTAGAAGTGCGAAATCAGCAGAAATTTTGGAAACTTTATACGACTTTTTCTTTGAGTGAGCAAAACTTACGATACGAGACTTATATATAAGGTTCAAGTGTGGAGTAAGGGTTCTGCTAGGTCATGGGATATTCATAAAAACTCTACAAACAAAGCATAAATGTTAGGTATTGAAAATGCTATTAATGATACTTTTTTCCATCAAACATAAGCTTAAAAAAATCAAATTCAAAATCTGTGAAATAGATAAAAATGAGTGGGTTGAAAAATTGTTTTTAATGACAGAAATGAATGATACGGTAATAATTGTGTATTTATAGGGAGTACTAAAATGTTTCAGAATTTAGTTCTTATTCAAAGATGTTAAAATAGTAGGCAACATAGACGTGTTTTGTCAAATTTTAGAAGTGTCTGTTTACCACTAGCAGTTGAACTTGACTGACAGGTAGATACTACACCAGGCCAAGAATTCCTTCAAATGAGCGTACTTGTATATATTGTACAGATAATTGTGTTGAGAATGATTTTTTTTGGTAAGAGTGGGATTTTTATGCAGATTTTAGAAATGAATTAATGAAGAAATCTGGTGATATTTGTGAGACTTTTAACAATTTTGATTCACGGGACAAATTTGATTTCTCAGTTTCAAATGATGCAATTCAACCATTTTTAGCACAAACTTTACATCATATGTTTTACCGAAGGAGGATTTGTGTGTAATGATATTTTTAGAGTATGAGTTTAATTGTTTTATAATTTATATTATATATGTCTTAATTTTTAATGTGTCTCCACCATTTTCCACCATTTTCTACATTTGAAAATGCCTGTACCAAGTATGACAGTTCTTGTCCATTCGTTTTTGATGCGTTTTGTTTTTTGCCATGTGATTATGGACTTTCCGAATTGATTTTCCTCTAAGTTCAGTATTTTTGTGATTTTACTTTTTTCCAGTATGTCTCTAGTGACACTAAAATAAGTTATTCTCATTCTGATTCTGATTTAATCTAATTATTACAAAAACTCTACTCTAGTTTTAATTGTTGTTTTTATATCACCTTTAAATTCGTTATTTATTTTTAGGTCTGAACTAGTATCTTGTTTGATATGAGTAATATCTAAATTTAAGTTTTTAAGTGGAGTTATCTTTCTTTCACCAAGCTGGTTCTCCTCTCACAAATATTGTAATTTTTTTTTACATAAATCATTTAATGATGTTATTGTATTTAATGAATGTGTATGTCTGCTTTTTTTCTTTTTTTCTTTGTTACTCATATGACACTAAGGGCCTTTTAATTTTTAATTAGGAAAGAAACTGCTTTGATATAATTTGTTATCTCCCTTTATTCTTCTTCAGTCATTGATTGGTGACGTTGTTGTCATATGACGAAAAGACGTGCTTTTTGTAATAAATTATGTAGATAATCGCATAGACTGGCTATATGGAACTATTTAAGGACTGAAAGAATGCAAAAATCATAGGATCATATATGTAAGTCTTTAGTAAAACGATTTTCCAGGTTGCCACAAGTCCAGTATTAGGTGGGTTCGGACCTCGGTTTTGATCTGTGAGCTAGTAAAATAACAACCGGTATGATGTTATGCTCATTATGTTAGAAAAGCAGCTGCTTATAGAAAACTATGCTTGTAAGATTTCTTTATTTGAATCATTATGGTGCAGTGCAACTACTGCAAACACTGTCATAGAAAGGCCTAACTGACATATTTCCATATGATCAGATCATGCAAAGATGGTTTGTATTATGCAATGACAACATAGCACTCCTAAGATGTATTACTATTATGGAGTATGGATCAATTATTTGGGACCAATATGCCCAAAAGACATTGACCAATTGGTGGAATCCATACAAAAGAGGGGAGCTAGATTTATTACCAAAGACTACATACATGACATACACAGTCAGGGGACTTACTGAAATAGGTGATTTTTAAATCACTTATTTGAGTAGCAAAATCGTTGTTTTGTCACAAATTGGAATTTTGTATTTTTTTCCAAATTTTAAACACATAGGTTTAAATAATATCTTTTAATTTGTAAAATTAAAAAAAATAAACTTTTTGCTTCTTTTAAGTAGAAAGGTTTCTGCCTTTGATGCTATCATTTAGCTGAAAATTCTATTTTAGTTGAAAAAATGCTATAATAATGGCTTTACATAATGAACTGATACTTTGTTCAAAGATTTTTCCCAGCAGTGGGAGTATTTTTCCTGTGAAGTTCAAGGTTTCATCTTTCAGATTATGTAATAAAATTCTACTGTTCGCGATAAAAATCTCACTGTTCGGGGGTGTTGAAATTAGTAGGGATTATTAAAAGAATGATACTTAAAGAAGTGATTTTTGGGAAGGAAATTGAGGTCTGATACTTAAACAAGTGATTTTTATGTCATTATCCTAGATTCAGTACAAGGTCATCACCTGAAATGACCTGGTCATCATAGACAACACAGATGTTGGTTCTGATAAGTTTAGAAACATAATTAGTCCCTGGATCATTAGTATTCTATATTTAAAGCTACAATAAAATTAAATCACTTCTTCTAGTGATTAATTTGTACTACTTAAATTGGTGATTATTAAAGAAAGACAACTCTAACTTCCAACCTTTATGGAAATAATGTTACTTAAATCAGTGATTTAGAAAATCACTTATTTAAGTAAGTCCCCTGACTGATACAAATCAAGGGATGAAGGATGTAATCATGTATAACAAAAATGCTTCAGCTTCCGTCACTACAATCAAGATGTTAACATTAACGGCTGATTTTCTTTTTCAAAGTGGTTGAGGGGAAAATGCCTCTGAACATGCTGGACGACCAAATTTAAATTTCATAGACCTAGACGACAAATCGAAGCTACAACCATCATGACCATGACAACATATAATAACTTCCTTTCTAGGAACATTATAGTATAACAACCCGTAAAAACAAACGAGCAGTCATCATGGTCATTGTTCGAAAAAAACTCTTATCTTTGTGTGCACTGCAGTACATTCTACATTGGTTAGAGGTATAGGGGGAGGGTTGAGATCTCACAAACATGTTTAACCCCGCCACATTTTTGCGCCTGTCCAAAGTCAGGAGCCTCTGGCCTTTGTTAGTCTTGTATTATTTTAATTTTAGTTTCTTGTGTACAATTTGGAAATTAGTATGGCGTTCATTATCACTGGACTAGTATATATTTGTTTAGGTGCCAGCTGAAGGATGCCTCCGGGTGCGGGAATTTCTCGCTACATTGAAGACCTGTTGGTGACCCTCTGCTGTTGTTTTTTTATTTGGTCGGGTTGTTGTCTCTTTGACACATTCCCCATTTCCATTCTCAATTTTATTGGAACCATCTGCAGGACTCGGTAGTGAGCCTCACTCCAACCTAAGAGTTAAAATCAGTACTCCTCATACTAGTCCAAATGATTATGATGTCTTGAAAGGCTGTTATAATTTTTTTCTTTGACGCTTGACGAAGTAAGGCTTCAAAGTAAAAAATTATAATAGCCTTTCAACTGTTCAAGACGAAGTAAGGCGTCAAAGAAAAAAATTATAATAGCCTTTCAACATGTTCAAGACGTCATAATTATTTTGACTATCCTCATACAGGCTCTTGTCACGGACCAAGTTACATGTATGTTGTTTTTTTGAAAAGGCAAATCATGCTCTTGGTTCAAAAACTGGTACCCCCCAAAAAAACATAGTTAGAAAATATCTAGCAAGCTGAAGGGAAAAGAGATAAAGATATTGTCCTTATACACTAAAGTTACGACTCTTGAGCTGGGGAAAGTGTATTGGTGGTTCCTCCTACCTACATGTAGTAGATTTATAACAGCTCTGCTATAGCTGTGCTTGTGGAGAACTATTTTTGGTAGTCATGTTAGTGGGATTTATGCCAGGGGTCCTGGGTTTGATCTGACTAGTTAAATCAAATGGTATACGTAGCTACATGTACCTTAGTTTGATGTTCATTATCACTCAAACAAGTACACATTTTTATTTCGGGGCTAGCTGAAGCAGGCCTCCCGGTGTTGGATTTTCTCACTTGAGTTGTTGTCTCTATGACACATTTCTTCCATTCTCAATTTTATAAATTTCTAAATCATAATTTAATTTAGATTCTTTGCATGAATTCTTTTTTATAAAATTACACTGCAGAAGCATTGGCATATTGTCTCTCAGTCAATCCTTGTAGGGCACTAGGGAAAAACAATACTGTCAGAACATACATGTACTTTTTTCATATATATATTACATTGTAAGACTAAAAGTATGGAATTTATTTTTTAATTAGTAGCTGTTCTATCAGGTCTAGCAAAAACACTTAGTCATTAACAGTTAAAAACTGAATATTGGAACATTTCAGTACATACTAATCTGTATACAGTGTATGTATCATCTTTATATTCATGATATTGGTTGGATAATACACATAAACAATGGTTTCATTTTTTCTGTGTTTTTTAGTAACCAGTTGTATGTCATTTGTATGTGTTGATATATTCTTTTAATTACATTTGTAAATCATGAAGCTATTATATAGAGCCAATTATACAAATATACATGTACCTTTTTGATATTATATACATGTAGATGCAATAAACACGATAAAATAATATCTGAAGTGGTATTTTTATGATATTGTAGTTGTTATTTATTAAGTCATATCATACCATACATTTGTACATACAAAATGTACATGACATATTCATGATACTGGCTGCTAAAAGCGAATTATTATTAAAGTGCCCTTTAAAGTGCTTTTCATTTGTAGATAATTATTCCTTCTAAATTAAAAAACACAAGTCCATATACATATACATATGTACATGTATATTACAAATACATAAAAAAAAAATGCCCTTAAACATTGAGAAAAACAGCTTTTCAAACAGTTATATGTAAAGATAGTGTAGACATAAAAAAAATATAAGTTCAACTAGAGGTAAATAGTGTTTCACCATTTGAAAAAATGTTTGAAAATTCAACTACATATTTCATACAAAAACACAATTTTAATTTAAACACAATATCTGAAATGTTCACCATTAACATGATTAAATCACAGTTTAATTTTTTTTTATACATTTTGTACCTTAATAATACATGTATGTGCCATGTAGTTAAAAATATTCTACAAGAGCCTATGTATTAAATACAGAAATGTCTGTGGTTTCTTGTTATTATGAATGTATGAAATGAAAGTATGTTGTCTACTTTTAAGATACATTTGTAGTTTATTCTTGTAAAACCATGCAAGTAAGGAAATCACTGTAAAGACAAATATGAATTCTGCATTAAAAGAATATACAGGATATTTAGGGGAGGAAAAAACCCACTTTATTTCAATAGCAAATAGGAAGATAAATAAATATTTCATGATAACCATAAAAACTATGTACATTTATGAGATTAACAATAAAAATTATATAAAAATCGGACAACAAGTAAGTTTTTGACAACCATATAAAGAAATTGATTAAATATATCATCATCACATGTAAATATAGAGGAATTTCCAAGTGGTAAAATGTTTTTGACCTCATGTGATTTATACAATTAATGTTCAGATGTTACAAAATTCATGTGATTGTTAACTTTGAAGTGATTGATTTATTTTTTTAAGAGTGCACTCTGTTTTTTAGAAAGCTCATATTTTATTCCTTAATTTAAATGTGTGTTTACATTGTTGAAAATATACAACCAACTTACAAAACTCATTTTTTTTCACTTCCAATATAAATCTCAACATGCTGTAGTTTATGGGAACTAAATAATTTGTGCAAACTATAAAATCCAATAAGTTTTAAAAGTGAAAGACGCAAACGTTCAAATATAAATAAAGGTATCTTTCTAGACCAAATTTCTGCTTGTGTATACTGTTAATATCCACATTATTGGGATTGAGTTATAGCATTGTGATTTTGTATGCATGTTCATGATCACGTGTTTTCTGCGCAAGTAGTAGCATGTAAATTGTAAAAAGCAGTAAATCTATTTAACAGTTATTTATAGTTAGCCAAAATTTCAATTCTGGGATACAGATATATATGATCAAGTTTCAAATATATTCTTGCATTGATAAAAGTTTACATGTATGCATTCTATGAGGATACTATATATCGCTAGTACATATACAATGTATACATGTACATGTAGGTTAAATACTAAGAAACATTGTACATTTAAGTATTTAAGGATCACTTTCAGGTAAGTTTTGCCTTTTCAACGGTTTTGTTTCGAAAAGTCACTGATGTCAAAGTAGACAAAATACACTTTTGACTTACAAAATTTTAATCCCAATAACTTTGACCAGTTAATTGGAGGCAGGAAACAGAACGACGTTTACCATACTTCCCCAACAGTGAAACATGGTGAAAGGTGCTCATTGCTGTCTTCTGTGGTGTTCATATTCCAAAAATCAGAAGTTTAGCTGTACCTACAGAAGAGAGGCTTCATGGTTTCTGGGTTGGTCAGACCATCCTTATAAGGTTTAAGTTTTAGTTAAAGGTCTGAAGGTTAAATGTTTTGGTTTAGGTAGCTTTCCAAAAATGTACATGTTCAGGGGCGGATCCAGCCATTTTAAAAATGGGGGGTTCCTAACCCAGGACAAAGGGGGGGGGTTCCAATTACATGTCCCCATTCAAATGCATTGATCTTCCAAAAAAAAAGGGGGGTTCCAACCCCCGGAACCCCCCTCTGGATCCGCGCCTGATGTTTATTTAAAATTCTTGTTTTGACCAAGATTTTGGCCCACTGAATATTGCTAAGCAATACAAAGTCCCCCATGCCAAGATGCATATGCTTGTCTTTGAAGTTGTGTTGTTTTTTTTTGGCACTAAATGTCAGTGTTACCTAGTCATTCAATAATACACATGAATACTTTTTACATTTATTGACCATAAACTGAAGATATTGTCCTTGTTTCATTTCAGAGTTACATGTAGAAGAAGAATATCCATAGTCTTTTGATCAGAGAGAACTCAAAATGGGGGCGTTACTAAGGAGTGAAGAGATGACATTATGTCAGTTATTTCTCCAATCAGAAGCTGCCTACACATGTGTGTCTGAGTTAGGAGAACTTGGACTTGTACAGTTTAGAGATGTAAGTGAAAACTAATAAAAGTTGTTTTCTGGTAATGCAGTAAATTATCCAATTTTAACCATTAATCAGTAATTAGATGTACATTAATTTATTGACCCTGTCAAATGTTATGAGAACTTCTTATTCTTCTTTTCATGTTTTTATTGGACATTTGTTTGTTTGAAAATGATGTATGAAATAGTTGTTGGAACAATAAGAAGTTGTGTACATATTTACATATTTTTCTCACTATTTAAGGGCATATCCAACAGTTTCAGGGGAGGTAATAACAAACGTAACCGTCGCCTATTGTTTCCCGTAATTTAACGTTGTTTCAACGACGTCATAACGGAATCACCATTGGTTATGGCCGTCTGGCAAGGGCGGTTTCTTTCCCCAAAGGAAAGGGCACGGTGGGAATCGGCAGAAAACTCATACAGAATATCAACAGAAATAGAAGTCAAATCTTAAAAAATGTTGTCCTCTTAATCCATTATAAAAGAACTGCAATTATCTTTATAATTATAGACCATACTCACTTAGTTCCCGTTTTATTAAAATAATCTTCAATATACAGTACAGTAGAGAACAACGAGAACAAATGCGTAATAATTTATTTTTTCCTTAGAATGCAACACAAATTGTAATCAATTCTTTATCAAACTTATCCGAGACTTTGTCATTTAGGATAGAAAACTCAAAGTTTGATTTGACTTGAGAAAGATTAAAAAAAATTGGTCCCTAAAGAAAAATAAAATTTCTGACGATTTTAGTGTTTACTTATGTATAAGGAAATAAATATAATTTAACAAACAAACAAAAAAACGATGTAAGTCTTGATGTAAGTCTTGACTTATGACCAACCCCCTCTTAAAACCAGCGGTTCCATAATAGGATAGGAAAAAAAACAGCCATAGAAATATCATAATCCAAAAAGTAATCCCCAAATTTTTTAGGGGCTTATAGCTTAACTCAAGATTTTGATCATTATTCAACTTTATTCTAGTAGTAGTACGGCATACGTTTTACCGCTAGCAAACCCTTAAAGATAAAGGGTTTGCTAGCGGTAAAAATATGCGTGATATATTTGCCACTGGAGCACGGGAGCAATCAATTTATTAGTTGCATATAGTGATGCATAATCATTAGTTCTCAACTGTCGTAAACAGTTTTCCAGTTTTGGTAAAAAAAATTATCTATATTTTATTTTTAAACGAAAATTTTAGAATTTCTTTCCGCTTCTTTCTCTTTGCATTTATTTGTTTGAATAATCAATAATAATATAATTATATAGTAGTCTACATCATGGTTACATTGGATACACCCAAACTAGGTGGATTTTATTCTCAAGTTATTGTCTTTCTGACATTTTTTGTAAATTAAAGGTTTTTTTCATGACATCTACAACTGCAACTGGCGCAACAGATGTGTTAAAATCAGCCATGTGAAGATTCATGTGACATTTGTTGTTGTTAAGAGATCTTATTCAAGGTTCGGATATCCCTTGAACCATTTATTTAGATGGTTTTTAAACGTATAGATGCGAGAAACTCTCACTACACTATGCATAGGATATACGACATTTTTATTTCGACTAAACGAGGCTGTAAATTTATACATCCGAGCAGCTAAACGGCCGCACCCAATTATAGCAAAGATATACTGTCGTGAGAAGTCCAGAGATGTGAATATTTCTATATTCTGTTCAATCAATCCTTTTGTTTGAAATTTTAAATGTATACATTAATAAGACAGCAACAGAACGACACATATAATTCAAAACACTAAGAGTCAACATACATATTTTTGTTAAAGCTAGAAGCCTATAAAGAATAAAAAGCCCAAAACTGCAACATGAATAAATAATACAGAGTCAGTGAGTTTTTAGAAAAGTGTTTGGTTGCAAAATTTCACTAGCTCTTTATTAATTTCGATATGTGAAATTATAGACGGTGTAATATAAATCAGTGTAAGAAAAACACTTCATTGTAAAACTAACTGAATTGTCATCTCGTCCATATACTAGTTCAATAAATAAGAAGATGTGATATGAGATATCAGTGCTATCAAGACAACTATATCCAACATAGTCACAGTGTATAAATACATGTGTCTGCCGTCGCACTGCCTTTGAAAAATTAGCGGGGAATTATAATGTTATTTCCCGAAACGTCTTAATTTTTGGCGCAATTTGTGAGGCTTACGGAAGGGATTTGGTAAACAATATCATATTTCTCGATTTTTCTCAAAAACGAGTACGGTGACAAATATTTTTCAAAACGTTATGACGTTCCATTTTTTTCAAAGAATAACATATCTTACTTTGGCCAAATCGACACCGTTAGAAATATTTTAATAAATCAAAAATGTGCATTTCAAATGTTCGTTTCTTGCCGTTGTTTGAGTCCATCATAACTTTTTTGGCTTTATTTAAGTAAGAATTAATGCTTTAAATGGTAAAGTTAGATTTTTCTAACCATCTTGAATTATTTTGCTTTAATTTGGGCCCCATTATATAAGTAAATGTTGATTAAAAAATCATATTTAATTTTTTTAAATAAAAAACGTTTTTTACTCCAAAATTGCAAAAATGTTCAATTTTCAGCAGTATTTTTTGAAAAAACGAAATCAACGACAATTATTTTGTTTGGAAAAATTTGATTCTCTGTCAATTGAAGAATGAAATATCTTCAAGGGGAAAAATTCTCACCGTCAAAAATAAACTGTTGGATATGCCCTTAAGCGTAAACTATCCTCGCATGTATGGCACGCCGTTATTATATTTATTCAATTTCGAGATATCTTATAAACTAATTGAGATATCTTAATAACAAAATGAGATATCTTATATATCAATTGAAATATCTGATTTATTAAATAAGATATCTTATATATTAAATAAATAAGATATCTTATTAAAATGTTTATAAAGATATCTTATTAAATATATAAGATATCTTATTTAAAATATTAGATATCTCTATTAATTTATAAGATATCTTATTAACTATATAAGATATCTTTTATATAGTTTATACTAGAGATATCTTATTTATTTAATAAGATATCTCCATAAGTTAATAAGATATCTCTATAAAATTCTCACCGTCAAAAATAAACTGTTGGATATGCCCTTAAAAGATGTACTTTACGACCAAACAGCTGATTATAATCAAGGATATAAATATCTTTTCCTACCGTCCTAGAGCTAGCTAGGTTCTTGGAAAAAAAAAAATCATTAATGCATTGAATAAAAGATATAACTAGCAACTAAATGCAAAGTAATAAAGAAAAATAACAAAAAATCAGATGAACATTTTTTTTTCATCATGTTCATATATTTACCATCACTCTATAAAATTTATTTATTCTTATTTATAATTCTAAATTTGTTTGGTCTGAAGTAAGGGTCAACATATTATTGTTGATCATGTTGATGTAAAGTCATGGGGACCTTTTCTTCCAATTATGCAATAAAAAAAGAAAATTTGTTTGCAATATTGGTTGGTGTTTTTACTCTTCATGTATTTATGAAACAGTTGATATGGAAAATTTGTTTGAATTTGATTAATAACATGGGTTGGGTTCTTATTTGTTGAAAATGGTTTAATAACTTACTCAAATAATGAATTTTTAAATATAGGTTAATACAGCTTATGAATTAATGTTAGTATTTTATAGTGATTTAAATCTATTTGATTTTAAGATTAGACATTTAATTGTTACATACATTTATATGACATAGATATTATATAAATATATATAGCCTTTGTATGACTATGAGGTCGATACAAGGATATACTTCTTTGGGTCGATATACAAAGGCTATATTTGTTATATTATTAATTTTAGACCATTATGCATATTTGTATCAAAATCGTCATTTGATTTTGTTTGAATTTTATAGATATCATATTGTCTCCTTGACAATAACAACATATTAGTTGTTATTTAATTTACTTTTTTTTGTTTGTTTGACATCATATCTATGCAATATGCTTTTTGCTATCTGCCGTTTTCTCTCTACCTTGTAAAATATAGTTTAACATGTGACTATATAGCAACCCCTAAACGAATCAAATTTGTTTAAATATACCAATTAATAATATTATGTTATTTATATGTGTATCACACATAATAATATACATGATATAGTTCATTTTAAATTGTTCAAATTTTTATCCTTGTGGGGACATTCTTAATACATGCACATGTAGTAAATTTTTACAGTCATTTGTTGACCATGCAATACAACTTACATTAATTTTAATGCAAGCGGATTCAGGACAAAAAGGGGGGGGGGGTCCAACTATATGTCCCCATTCAAATGCATTGATTGTCCAAAAAAAAGGGGGGGGTTCCAACCCCCGGTACTCTCCCCTGGATCCGCCACTGTCGTGTCTATAATCAGGACCCTTATCAGTGGTTGTAGTTATAAACAATCATAATTCTTATGCCCAATTTATGGGCATTATGTTTTTCAATCTGTACGTCCCTTCATTTTTTTGTTCATCCGTCCATTTGCCTGTACTTCAGGTTTAACTTTTTGGTTAAAATGTTTTGTTAAGGTAGTTTTTGATGAAGTCGAAGTCCAATCAACTTGAAACTTAGTACACATGTTCCCTATGATGTGATCTTTCTAACTTTAATGCCAAATTAGAGTTTTTACCCCAATTTCACAGTCCACTGAACATAGAAAACGATAGTGTGAGTGGGACATCCATGTACTATGGACACATTCTTATCTTCGGTATGCCATAAGACATGTAAGATGAAAAAAAGATTTATTTCTATTAAAATTGATTTATTATTGTTTCAGCTGAATCCAGATGTAAATGCATTTCAGCGAAAGTTTGTGAATGAAGTAAGAAGGTGTGATGAGATGGAAAGAAAATTAAGTATGTTCTAAATTTGTAGATTTTCTCTCTAGTTACTGCTGTAAACCAATTATTTTTTCCAAGTGATTTATTTTTTCAAACTTTCACAGTTAGAATTATCAATATAGATCCTGGTACATATGTAAAACTTGGACCTCACCGTATTTAAATAGATTTAGTATAATTTTCAAATTTCGAAGTTGTATAGAAAGGGCTTCAGGAGAAATAAATTATCTGCAAAATAAGTTGGTTTACAGTATTTCATGTATTTGAATAAACCATTATATACCAATCATGTAGATTTTACATTGATGAACTTACAGAATGTGAGATTAATATTTTATTGAACTGTTCATTCTATGCTGGTATAAGAGAACATTTGTTTGGCGAACTTTTGACAACATCTCTCTTAAATGTACGTGTATCTATAGACAATAACGAAAATTTCAGTTGTTTATGTTGAATCATACCCAAAAATTGTCCAAATACATTTTCCAGGCATTCTCCAAGAGATGTAATTCTTTTTTCAAATAAATATCTATATTCATAAAACATTGAACTTAGCTAAACAGTAATGAAGATTAATTCTTAAATGATTAATAAGAAATTGAAAATTTGAATATGTTTAATATTATTTAACATGTTATTGGGTGACTTATAGGTCAATTAGGACAGGTTTATTCATATGTGTTGTATATTATATTTTATAAGTTGTACATATTTACACATGTCACTATAATAAATAAATTACTGACTTACATGTACTTTCTTTATGTCAATTCACAAAATGATTCGATTGTTTACATAAGTGTCTAGCTAAGATCACTGTAACTCTACTCTCTATAAAAATAAATCTGAAGGGGAAATGTCTGAAAAAAATGAAATATAGAAAGTTACAAAGTGACACATAAATAATAAATGTTATAAAATGTGAAGTACATGTATGTATGCAAAACACTCAAGATGGTTCTGTTAAATTTGACTGTGGCTGGCATAGAGTGAGTCACAATAGAAAAAAATAAATAGGTTAGATTAAAAAATTTGTACAGGAACAGATTTTGCTGGTGTTAAACTGGTTTTCCTATTCCCAAATATTCCCCTTAACAATCAAAGTTATATATATTGGTTCGAATCCCGGCGAGGGAAGAACCAAAAATTTGCGAAAGCAAATTTACAGATCTAACATTGTTGGGTTGATGTTTAGACGAGTTGTATATACATTATGTACACAGCCATGTATCACCATCATTGATGGCGATCCGATGGATACATCTGTTGTAGGGTTGTCACTGACTCAGACGTACTTATGAATATAATTATTTTCTGTGACTGTATCTCACATTAATTTGTAGGATCCTTTACTATAGATAATTTAGCTGATCTGTAACAATAACATCTTCATGCCTTATATATCATGTACTGTAGTACGCCGCTAGATTAAAACTGACGTGGAAAGGTAACATATGGCCACCGAAAGCTCTTTTTTGAGAGCCCAGGTGGTCGTGTGGTCTAGCGGGACGGCTGCAGTGCAGGCGATTTGGTGTCACGATATCACAGTAGCATGGGTTCGAATCCCGGCGAGGGAAGAACCAAAAATTTGCGAAAGCAAATTTACAGATCTAACATTGTTGGGTTGATGTTTAGACGAGTTGTATATACATTATGTACACAGCCATGTATCACCATCATTGATGGCGATCCGATGGATACATCTGTTGTAGGGTTGTCACTGACTCAGACGTACTTATGAATATAATTATTTTCTGTGACTGTATCTCACATTAATTTGTAGGATCCTTTACTATAGATAATTTAGCTGATCTGTAACAATAACATCTTCATGCCTTATATATCATGTACTGTAGTACGCCGCTAGATTAAAACTGACGTGGAAAGGTAACATATGGCCACCGAAAGCTCTTTTTTGAGAGCCCAGGTGGTCGTGTGGTCTAGCGGGACGGCTGCAGTGCAGGCGATTTGGTGTCACGATATCACAGTAGCATGGGTTCGAATCCCGGCGAGGGAAGAACCAAAAATTTGCGAAAGCAAATTTACAGATCTAACATTGTTGGGTTGATGTTTAGACGAGTTGTATATACATTATGTACACAGCCATGTATCACCATCATTGATGGCGATCCGATGGATACATCTGTTGTAGGGTTGTCACTGACTCAGACGTACTTATGAATATAATTATTTTCTGTGACTGTATCTCACATTAATTTGTAGGATCCTTTACTATAGATAATTTAGCTGATCTGTAACAATAACATCTTCATGCCTTATATATCATGTACTGTAGTACGCCGCTAGATTAAAACTGACGTGGAAAGGTAACATATGGCCACCGAAAGCTCTTTTTTGAGAGCCCAGGTGGTCGTGTGGGTCTAGCGGGACGGCTGCAGTGCAGGCGATTTGGTGTCACGATATCACAGTAGCATGGGTTCGAATCCCGGCGAGGGAAGAACCAAAAATTTGCGAAAGCAAATTTACAGATCTAACATTGTTGGGTTGATGTTTAGACGAGTTGTATATACATTATGTACACAGCCATGTATCACCATCATTGATGGCGATCCG
>NW_027267731.1:0-32026 GCF_963676685.1 Mytilus edulis
GCGTATAATGACCGTTAGACTTAGACTATTAAAACAGCACATTTTGTACTCTTTTTATGTTTTTATCTACTTTTTTTTGTGTTCAGAGTTCACAAATAAGTTAAACAACTGAAATAAATACCACAAACACAAATAGATATCAGAAAAAAACTGTCAGAGAGAAATTAAGCATGCTGTTTTTGAAAAAATAGTGAAAAAAGTGAAAAAGCTACATTTTAGGCATTTAACCTGAAAAGTGACTTTTTCACAAAATTTCTATCAAATGAAAGTGAAAATCATTTCTTCTCATATAGTTTGACAAATCAATACCAATAGATCATTCAGAAAAGATGCCAAAGTAAAAATTCTAAATTTGCTGAAATGCACCTCTTAGGCCACAGACCACAATTAATTCCTCTATCAGTTCTTTATAACCTTTTGCATCATTTAAAAAAATTGCACCATGCACTTTTGTCCAATTTTTTGTGTGTGTAATGTCTTGTCCTAGTCCAAATACATATCCAAAATTCAGAAAGATTGAAGCAATCACTTTTACAAATTTAGCCAATACACATCTATACCCCTATTGACAAGTCAAGAGATGTTCCGAAAACTGTAAATATCACCTTTTTGCACTTGACCTAATCACTCATTCCATATCAAAATCAGTTAAAATACAACCTCCAAAAATTTATTTGACCTCTCTTCTTCATTTCCACCCAAAAAGATTTGAGGAATGAGTGAGGAAAGGAAAGAAAAAAAATTAAGGAAAAATACACTCTAATTAAAAGGAACTATATTCGTGGACAACGAAAAGCGGGGTCATTAATTGTGGTCTTGGGCCTATTAGGGGCCTAAAACTTGACCAATTCTAATAAAACTTGGCATGATTCAAGCTTAGTATATTATAAAACAGGTTACAAAGTTTCAAAGCCATATGATACCAAATAAAAAAAATGTGGCATTTTTTATATCTGAATTTTGGGTGCTGAATTGTGGCGTTGAATTAGAACAATTAAAACTATCAAATTTGAGCTTCTAAAAACCAAAAGATACCAAAACTAACACTTTTTAATGTCTCTATGTATAAGTTAACATCTATTTAAAGCAACAGAAAGCATATTTCATGTATCAGACTTATGCAAAATGGCCAGAAGTTAATTTTATATGAGCCTGTGCCAAAAAATAGAGGTTTTCAATTAGGGTGAGGCCTTATATCAAATGTAATATTTTTCACTTAATACAATTTTCTGAAGTTGTTAAGTTATCAAACAAACTTTAACAGGTTATAAATGTACTTTTGATGGAAATATAAGTTTCAAATAGCATAACGCATGTGGATAAAATGGTCTTTAGCAATGTTATGCTTAAAAAAACAGATTGCCAGTTTAGGCCGTTCCCCACATTTGCATATTTAAAAGCATATAAATGATATGGGAGATGGAGATATACTTCTTTTTGCTAAAATCTGTGCTCAGATATGATAAAACATGGAGCCTGGATGTAACAAGACTGTCACTTTCAACTATATATGCAGACAGTATGGTCTGATGCAAAGTTTATTAACTTTACTGTTTAAAAACTGAATGAAATGTCAGCCTCAAAAGGCCAATATTTAAACCACTAGCTATCCAACAGAAGAAAGTAAAGGTATTCTGTGAAACAGAAATGGTTAAGCAACCAGTAATAAGTGTTTTTGATGTAGGTTCAGTGCAATCTGTTTTGGAATACAACTTTTAAGTGCATAGAACTTCACATTTCACCTGCTGCGTATAATGACCGTTAGACTTAGACTATTAAAACAGCACATTTTGTACTCTTTTTATGTTTTTATCTACTTTTTTTTTGTGTTCAGAGTTCACAAATAAGTTAAACAACTGAAATAAATACCACAAACACAAATAGATATCAGAAAAAAACTGTCAGAGAGAAATTAAGCATGCTGTTTTTGAAAAAATAGTGAAAAAAGTGAAAAAGCTACATTTTAGGCATTTAACCTGAAAAGTGACTTTTTCACAAAATTTCTATCAAATGAAAGTGAAAATCATTTCTTCTCATATAGTTTGACAAATCAATACCAATAGATCATTCAGAAAAGATGCCAAAGTAAAAATTCTAAATTTGCTGAAATGCACCTCTTAGGCCACAGACCACAATTAATTCCTCTATCAGTTCTTTATAACCTTTTGCATCATTTAAAAAAATTGCACCATGCACTTTTGTCCAATTTTTTGTGTGTGTAATGTCTTGTCCTAGTCCAAATACATATCCAAAATTCAGAAAGATTGAAGCAATCACTTTTACAAATTTAGCCAATACACATCTATACCCCTATTGACAAGTCAAGAGATGTTCCGAAAACTGTAAATATCACCTTTTTGCACTTGACCTAATCACTCATTCCATATCAAAATCAGTTAAAATACAACCTCCAAAAATTTATTTGACCTCTCTTCTTTCATTTCCACCCAAAAAGATTTGAGGAATGAGTGAGGAAAGGAAAGAAAAAAAATTAAGGAAAAATACACTCTAATTAAAAGGAACTATATTCGTGGACAACGAAAAGCGGGGGTCATTAATTGTGGTCTTGGGCCTATTAGGGGCCTAAAACTTGACCAATTCTAATAAAACTTGGCATGATTCAAGCTTAGTATATTATAAAACAGGTTACAAAGTTTCAAAGCCATATGATACCAAATAAAAAAAATGTGGCATTTTTTATATCTGAATTTTGGGTGCTGAATTGTGGCGTTGAATTAGAACAATTAAAACTATCAAATTTGAGCTTCTAAAAACCAAAAGATACCAAAACTAACACTTTTTAATGTCTCTATGTATAAGTTAACATCTATTTAAAGCAACAGAAAGCATATTTCATGTATCAGACTTATGCAAAATGGCCAGAAGTTAATTTTATATGAGCCTGTGCCAAAAAATAGAGGTTTTCAATTAGGGTGAGGCCTTATATCAAATGTAATATTTTTCACTTAATACAATTTTCTGAAGTTGTTAAGTTATCAAACAAACTTTAACAGGTTATAAATGTACTTTTGATGGAAATATAAGTTTCAAATAGCATAACGCATGTGGATAAAATGGTCTTTAGCAATGTTATGCTTAAAAAAACAGATTGCCAGTTTAGGCCGTTCCCCACATTTGCATATTTTAAAAGCATATAAATGATATGGGAGATGGAGATATACTTCTTTTTGCTAAAATCTGTGCTCAGATATGATAAAACATGGAGCCTGGATGTAACAAGACTGTCACTTTCAACTATATATGCAGACAGTATGGTCTGATGCAAAGTTTATTAACTTTACTGTTTAAAAACTGAATGAAATGTCAGCCTCAAAAGGCCAATATTTAAACCACTAGCTATCCAACAGAAGAAAGTAAAGGTATTCTGTGAAACAGAAATGGTTAAGCAACCAGTAATAAGTGTTTTTGATGTAGGTTCAGTGCAATCTGTTTTGGAATACAACTTTTAAGTGCATAGAACTTCACATTTCACCTGCTGCGTATAATGACCGTTAGACTTAGACTATTAAAACAGCACATTTTGTACTCTTTTTATGTTTTTATCTACTTTTTTTGTGTTCAGAGTTCACAAATAAGTTAAACAACTGAAATAAATACCACAAACACAAATAGATATCAGAAAAAAACTGTCAGAGAGAAATTAAGCATGCTGTTTTTGAAAAAATAGTGAAAAAAGTGAAAAAGCTACATTTTAGGCATTTAACCTGAAAAGTGACTTTTTCACAAAATTTCTATCAAATGAAAGTGAAAATCATTTCTTCTCATATAGTTTGACAAATCAATACCAATAGATCATTCAGAAAAGATGCCAAAGTAAAAATTCTAAATTTGCTGAAATGCACCTCTTAGGCCACAGACCACAATTAATTCCTCTATCAGTTCTTTATAACCTTTTGCATCATTTAAAAAAATTGCACCATGCACTTTTGTCCAATTTTTTGTGTGTGTAATGTCTTGTCCTAGTCCAAATACATATCCAAAATTCAGAAAGATTGAAGCAATCACTTTTACAAATTTAGCCAATACACATCTATACCCCTATTGACAAGTCAAGAGATGTTCCGAAAACTGTAAATATCACCTTTTTGCACTTGACCTAATCACTCATTCCATATCAAAATCAGTTAAAATACAACCTCCAAAAATTTATTTGACCTCTCTTCTTTCATTTCCACCCAAAAAGATTTGAGGAATGAGTGAGGAAAGGAAAGAAAAAAAATTAAGGAAAAATACACTCTAATTAAAAGGAACTATATTCGTGGACAACGAAAAGCGGGGTCATTAATTGTGGTCTTGGGCCTATTAGGGGCCTAAAACTTGACCAATTCTAATAAAACTTGGCATGATTCAAGCTTAGTATATTATAAAACAGGTTACAAAGTTTCAAAGCCATATGATACCAAATAAAAAAAATGTGGCATTTTTTATATCTGAATTTTGGGTGCTGAATTGTGGCGTTGAATTAGAACAATTAAAACTATCAAATTTGAGCTTCTAAAAACCAAAAGATACCAAAACTAACACTTTTTAATGTCTCTATGTATAAGTTAACATCTATTTAAAGCAACAGAAAGCATATTTCATGTATCAGACTTATGCAAAATGGCCAGAAGTTAATTTTATATGAGCCTGTGCCAAAAAATAGAGGTTTTCAATTAGGGTGAGGCCTTATATCAAATGTAATATTTTTCACTTAATACAATTTTCTGAAGTTGTTAAGTTATCAAACAAACTTTAACAGGTTATAAATGTACTTTTGATGGAAATATAAGTTTCAAATAGCATAACGCATGTGGATAAAATGGTCTTTAGCAATGTTATGCTTAAAAAAACAGATTGCCAGTTTAGGCCGTTCCCCACATTTGCATATTTAAAAGCATATAAATGATATGGGAGATGGAGATATACTTCTTTTTGCTAAAATCTGTGCTCAGATATGATAAAACATGGAGCCTGGATGTAACAAGACTGTCACTTTCAACTATATATGCAGACAGTATGGTCTGATGCAAAGTTTATTAACTTTACTGTTTAAAAACTGAATGAAATGTCAGCCTCAAAAGGCCAATATTTAAACCACTAGCTATCCAACAGAAGAAAGTAAAGGTATTCTGTGAAACAGAAATGGTTAAGCAACCAGTAATAAGTGTTTTTGATGTAGGTTCAGTGCAATCTGTTTTGGAATACAACTTTTAAGTGCATAGAACTTCACATTTCACCTGCTGCGTATAATGACCGTTAGACTTAGACTATTAAAACAGCACATTTTGTACTCTTTTTATGTTTTTATCTACTTTTTTTTGTGTTCAGAGTTCACAAATAAGTTAAACAACTGAAATAAATACCACAAACACAAATAGATATCAGAAAAAAACTGTCAGAGAGAAATTAAGCATGCTGTTTTTGAAAAAATAGTGAAAAAAGTGAAAAAGCTACATTTTAGGCATTTAACCTGAAAAGTGACTTTTTCACAAAATTTCTATCAAATGAAAGTGAAAATCATTTCTTCTCATATAGTTTGACAAATCAATACCAATAGATCATTCAGAAAAGATGCCAAAGTAAAAATTCTAAATTTGCTGAAATGCACCTCTTAGGCCACAGACCACAATTAATTCCTCTATCAGTTCTTTATAACCTTTTGCATCATTTAAAAAAATTGCACCATGCACTTTTGTCCAATTTTTTGTGTGTGTAATGTCTTGTCCTAGTCCAAATACATATCCAAAATTCAGAAAGATTGAAGCAATCACTTTTACAAATTTAGCCAATACACATCTATACCCCTATTGACAAGTCAAGAGATGTTCCGAAAACTGTAAATATCACCTTTTTGCACTTGACCTAATCACTCATTCCATATCAAAATCAGTTAAAATACAACCTCCAAAAATTTATTTGACCTCTCTTCTTTCATTTCCACCCAAAAAGATTTGAGGAATGAGTGAGGAAAGGAAAGAAAAAAAATTAAGGAAAAATACACTCTAATTAAAAGGAACTATATTCGTGGACAACGAAAAGCGGGGTCATTAATTGTGGTCTTGGGCCTATTAGGGGCCTAAAACTTGACCAATTCTAATAAAACTTGGCATGATTCAAGCTTAGTATATTATAAAACAGGTTACAAAGTTTCAAAGCCATATGATACCAAATAAAAAAAATGTGGCATTTTTTATATCTGAATTTTGGGTGCTGAATTGTGGCGTTGAATTAGAACAATTAAAACTATCAAATTTGAGCTTCTAAAAACCAAAAGATACCAAAACTAACACTTTTTAATGTCTCTATGTATAAGTTAACATCTATTTAAAGCAACAGAAAGCATATTTCATGTATCAGACTTATGCAAAATGGCCAGAAGTTAATTTTATATGAGCCTGTGCCAAAAAATAGAGGTTTTCAATTAGGGTGAGGCCTTATATCAAATGTAATATTTTTCACTTAATACAATTTTCTGAAGTTGTTAAGTTATCAAACAAACTTTAACAGGTTATAAATGTACTTTTGATGGAAATATAAGTTTCAAATAGCATAACGCATGTGGATAAAATGGTCTTTAGCAATGTTATGCTTAAAAAAACAGATTGCCAGTTTAGGCCGTTCCCCACATTTGCATATTTAAAAGCATATAAATGATATGGGAGATGGAGATATACTTCTTTTTGCTAAAATCTGTGCTCAGATATGATAAAACATGGAGCCTGGATGTAACAAGACTGTCACTTTCAACTATATATGCAGACAGTATGGTCTGATGCAAAGTTTATTAACTTTACTGTTTAAAAACTGAATGAAATGTCAGCCTCAAAAGGCCAATATTTAAACCACTAGCTATCCAACAGAAGAAAGTAAAGGTATTCTGTGAAACAGAAATGGTTAAGCAACCAGTAATAAGTGTTTTTGATGTAGGTTCAGTGCAATCTGTTTTGGAATACAACTTTTAAGTGCATAGAACTTCACATTTCACCTGCTGCGTATAATGACCGTTAGACTTAGACTATTAAAACAGCACATTTTGTACTCTTTTTATGTTTTTATCTACTTTTTTTTGTGTTCAGAGTTCACAAATAAGTTAAACAACTGAAATAAATACCACAAACACAAATAGATATCAGAAAAAAACTGTCAGAGAGAAATTAAGCATGCTGTTTTTGAAAAAATAGTGAAAAAAGTGAAAAAGCTACATTTTAGGCATTTAACCTGAAAAGTGACTTTTTCACAAAATTTCTATCAAATGAAAGTGAAAATCATTTCTTCTCATATAGTTTGACAAATCAATACCAATAGATCATTCAGAAAAGATGCCAAAGTAAAAATTCTAAATTTGCTGAAATGCACCTCTTAGGCCACAGACCACAATTAATTCCTCTATCAGTTCTTTATAACCTTTTGCATCATTTAAAAAAATTGCACCATGCACTTTTGTCCAATTTTTTGTGTGTGTAATGTCTTGTCCTAGTCCAAATACATATCCAAAATTCAGAAAGATTGAAGCAATCACTTTTACAAATTTAGCCAATACACATCTATACCCCTATTGACAAGTCAAGAGATGTTCCGAAAACTGTAAATATCACCTTTTTGCACTTGACCTAATCACTCATTCCATATCAAAATCAGTTAAAATACAACCTCCAAAAATTTATTTGACCTCTCTTCTTTCATTTCCACCCAAAAAGATTTGAGGAATGAGTGAGGAAAGGAAAGAAAAAAAATTAAGGAAAAATACACTCTAATTAAAAGGAACTATATTCGTGGACAACGAAAAGCGGGGTCATTAATTGTGGTCTTGGGCCTATTAGGGGCCTAAAACTTGACCAATTCTAATAAAACTTGGCATGATTCAAGCTTAGTATATTATAAAACAGGTTACAAAGTTTCAAAGCCATATGATACCAAATAAAAAAAATGTGGCATTTTTTATATCTGAATTTTGGGTGCTGAATTGTGGCGTTGAATTAGAACAATTAAAACTATCAAATTTGAGCTTCTAAAAACCAAAAGATACCAAAACTAACACTTTTTAATGTCTCTATGTATAAGTTAACATCTATTTAAAGCAACAGAAAGCATATTTCATGTATCAGACTTATGCAAAATGGCCAGAAGTTAATTTTATATGAGCCTGTGCCAAAAAATAGAGGTTTTCAATTAGGGTGAGGCCTTATATCAAATGTAATATTTTTCACTTAATACAATTTTCTGAAGTTGTTAAGTTATCAAACAAACTTTAACAGGTTATAAATGTACTTTTGATGGAAATATAAGTTTCAAATAGCATAACGCATGTGGATAAAATGGTCTTTAGCAATGTTATGCTTAAAAAAACAGATTGCCAGTTTAGGCCGTTCCCCACATTTGCATATTTAAAAGCATATAAATGATATGGGAGATGGAGATATACTTCTTTTTGCTAAAATCTGTGCTCAGATATGATAAAACATGGAGCCTGGATGTAACAAGACTGTCACTTTCAACTATATATGCAGACAGTATGGTCTGATGCAAAGTTTATTAACTTTACTGTTTAAAAACTGAATGAAATGTCAGCCTCAAAAGGCCAATATTTAAACCACTAGCTATCCAACAGAAGAAAGTAAAGGTATTCTGTGAAACAGAAATGGTTAAGCAACCAGTAATAAGTGTTTTTGATGTAGGTTCAGTGCAATCTGTTTTGGAATACAACTTTTAAGTGCATAGAACTTCACATTTCACCTGCTGCGTATAATGACCGTTAGACTTAGACTATTAAAACAGCACATTTTGTACTCTTTTTATGTTTTTATCTACTTTTTTTTGTGTTCAGAGTTCACAAATAAGTTAAACAACTGAAATAAATACCACAAACACAAATAGATATCAGAAAAAAACTGTCAGAGAGAAATTAAGCATGCTGTTTTTGAAAAAATAGTGAAAAAAGTGAAAAAGCTACATTTTAGGCATTTAACCTGAAAAGTGACTTTTTCACAAAATTTCTATCAAATGAAAGTGAAAATCATTTCTTCTCATATAGTTTGACAAATCAATACCAATAGATCATTCAGAAAAGATGCCAAAGTAAAAATTCTAAATTTGCTGAAATGCACCTCTTAGGCCACAGACCACAATTAATTCCTCTATCAGTTCTTTATAACCTTTTGCATCATTTAAAAAAATTGCACCATGCACTTTTGTCCAATTTTTTGTGTGTGTAATGTCTTGTCCTAGTCCAAATACATATCCAAAATTCAGAAAGATTGAAGCAATCACTTTTACAAATTTAGCCAATACACATCTATACCCCTATTGACAAGTCAAGAGATGTTCCGAAAACTGTAAATATCACCTTTTTGCACTTGACCTAATCACTCATTCCATATCAAAATCAGTTAAAATACAACCTCCAAAAATTTATTTGACCTCTCTTCTTTCATTTCCACCCAAAAAGATTTGAGGAATGAGTGAGGAAAGGAAAGAAAAAAAATTAAGGAAAAATACACTCTAATTAAAAGGAACTATATTCGTGGACAACGAAAAGCGGGGTCATTAATTGTGGTCTTGGGCCTATTAGGGGCCTAAAACTTGACCAATTCTAATAAAACTTGGCATGATTCAAGCTTAGTATATTATAAAACAGGTTACAAAGTTTCAAAGCCATATGATACCAAATAAAAAAAATGTGGCATTTTTTATATCTGAATTTTGGGTGCTGAATTGTGGCGTTGAATTAGAACAATTAAAACTATCAAATTTGAGCTTCTAAAAACCAAAAGATACCAAAACTAACACTTTTTAATGTCTCTATGTATAAGTTAACATCTATTTAAAGCAACAGAAAGCATATTTCATGTATCAGACTTATGCAAAATGGCCAGAAGTTAATTTTATATGAGCCTGTGCCAAAAAATAGAGGTTTTCAATTAGGGTGAGGCCTTATATCAAATGTAATATTTTTCACTTAATACAATTTTCTGAAGTTGTTAAGTTATCAAACAAACTTTAACAGGTTATAAATGTACTTTTGATGGAAATATAAGTTTCAAATAGCATAACGCATGTGGATAAAATGGTCTTTAGCAATGTTATGCTTAAAAAAACAGATTGCCAGTTTAGGCCGTTCCCCACATTTGCATATTTAAAAGCATATAAATGATATGGGAGATGGAGATATACTTCTTTTTGCTAAAATCTGTGCTCAGATATGATAAAACATGGAGCCTGGATGTAACAAGACTGTCACTTTCAACTATATATGCAGACAGTATGGTCTGATGCAAAGTTTATTAACTTTACTGTTTAAAAACTGAATGAAATGTCAGCCTCAAAAGGCCAATATTTAAACCACTAGCTATCCAACAGAAGAAAGTAAAGGTATTCTGTGAAACAGAAATGGTTAAGCAACCAGTAATAAGTGTTTTTGATGTAGGTTCAGTGCAATCTGTTTTGGAATACAACTTTTAAGTGCATAGAACTTCACATTTCACCTGCTGCGTATAATGACCGTTAGACTTAGACTATTAAAACAGCACATTTTGTACTCTTTTTATGTTTTTATCTACTTTTTTTTGTGTTCAGAGTTCACAAATAAGTTAAACAACTGAAATAAATACCACAAACACAAATAGATATCAGAAAAAAACTGTCAGAGAGAAATTAAGCATGCTGTTTTTGAAAAAATAGTGAAAAAAGTGAAAAAGCTACATTTTAGGCATTTAACCTGAAAAGTGACTTTTTCACAAAATTTCTATCAAATGAAAGTGAAAATCATTTCTTCTCATATAGTTTGACAAATCAATACCAATAGATCATTCAGAAAAGATGCCAAAGTAAAAATTCTAAATTTGCTGAAATGCACCTCTTAGGCCACAGACCACAATTAATTCCTCTATCAGTTCTTTATAACCTTTTGCATCATTTAAAAAAATTGCACCATGCACTTTTGTCCAATTTTTTGTGTGTGTAATGTCTTGTCCTAGTCCAAATACATATCCAAAATTCAGAAAGATTGAAGCAATCACTTTTACAAATTTAGCCAATACACATCTATACCCCTATTGACAAGTCAAGAGATGTTCCGAAAACTGTAAATATCACCTTTTTGCACTTGACCTAATCACTCATTCCATATCAAAATCAGTTAAAATACAACCTCCAAAAATTTATTTGACCTCTCTTCTTTCATTTCCACCCAAAAAGATTTGAGGAATGAGTGAGGAAAGGAAAGAAAAAAAATTAAGGAAAAATACACTCTAATTAAAAGGAACTATATTCGTGGACAACGAAAAGCGGGGTCATTAATTGTGGTCTTGGGCCTATTAGGGGCCTAAAACTTGACCAATTCTAATAAAACTTGGCATGATTCAAGCTTAGTATATTATAAAACAGGTTACAAAGTTTCAAAGCCATATGATACCAAATAAAAAAAATGTGGCATTTTTTATATCTGAATTTTGGGTGCTGAATTGTGGCGTTGAATTAGAACAATTAAAACTATCAAATTTGAGCTTCTAAAAACCAAAAGATACCAAAACTAACACTTTTTAATGTCTCTATGTATAAGTTAACATCTATTTAAAGCAACAGAAAGCATATTTCATGTATCAGACTTATGCAAAATGGCCAGAAGTTAATTTTATATGAGCCTGTGCCAAAAAATAGAGGTTTTCAATTAGGGTGAGGCCTTATATCAAATGTAATATTTTTCACTTAATACAATTTTCTGAAGTTGTTAAGTTATCAAACAAACTTTAACAGGTTATAAATGTACTTTTGATGGAAATATAAGTTTCAAATAGCATAACGCATGTGGATAAAATGGTCTTTAGCAATGTTATGCTTAAAAAAACAGATTGCCAGTTTAGGCCGTTCCCCACATTTGCATATTTAAAAGCATATAAATGATATGGGAGATGGAGATATACTTCTTTTTGCTAAAATCTGTGCTCAGATATGATAAAACATGGAGCCTGGATGTAACAAGACTGTCACTTTCAACTATATATGCAGACAGTATGGTCTGATGCAAAGTTTATTAACTTTACTGTTTAAAAACTGAATGAAATGTCAGCCTCAAAAGGCCAATATTTAAACCACTAGCTATCCAACAGAAGAAAGTAAAGGTATTCTGTGAAACAGAAATGGTTAAGCAACCAGTAATAAGTGTTTTTGATGTAGGTTCAGTGCAATCTGTTTTGGAATACAACTTTTAAGTGCATAGAACTTCACATTTCACCTGCTGCGTATAATGACCGTTAGACTTAGACTATTAAAACAGCACATTTTGTACTCTTTTTATGTTTTTATCTACTTTTTTTTGTGTTCAGAGTTCACAAATAAGTTAAACAACTGAAATAAATACCACAAACACAAATAGATATCAGAAAAAAACTGTCAGAGAGAAATTAAGCATGCTGTTTTTGAAAAAATAGTGAAAAAAGTGAAAAAGCTACATTTTAGGCATTTAACCTGAAAAGTGACTTTTTCACAAAATTTCTATCAAATGAAAGTGAAAATCATTTCTTCTCATATAGTTTGACAAATCAATACCAATAGATCATTCAGAAAAGATGCCAAAGTAAAAATTCTAAATTTGCTGAAATGCACCTCTTAGGCCACAGACCACAATTAATTCCTCTATCAGTTCTTTATAACCTTTTGCATCATTTAAAAAAATTGCACCATGCACTTTTGTCCAATTTTTTGTGTGTGTAATGTCTTGTCCTAGTCCAAATACATATCCAAAATTCAGAAAGATTGAAGCAATCACTTTTACAAATTTAGCCAATACACATCTATACCCCTATTGACAAGTCAAGAGATGTTCCGAAAACTGTAAATATCACCTTTTTGCACTTGACCTAATCACTCATTCCATATCAAAATCAGTTAAAATACAACCTCCAAAAATTTATTTGACCTCTCTTCTTTCATTTCCACCCAAAAAGATTTGAGGAATGAGTGAGGAAAGGAAAGAAAAAAAATTAAGGAAAAATACACTCTAATTAAAAGGAACTATATTCGTGGACAACGAAAAGCGGGGTCATTAATTGTGGTCTTGGGCCTATTAGGGGCCTAAAACTTGACCAATTCTAATAAAACTTGGCATGATTCAAGCTTAGTATATTATAAAACAGGTTACAAAGTTTCAAAGCCATATGATACCAAATAAAAAAAATGTGGCATTTTTTATATCTGAATTTTGGGTGCTGAATTGTGGCGTTGAATTAGAACAATTAAAACTATCAAATTTGAGCTTCTAAAAACCAAAAGATACCAAAACTAACACTTTTTAATGTCTCTATGTATAAGTTAACATCTATTTAAAGCAACAGAAAGCATATTTCATGTATCAGACTTATGCAAAATGGCCAGAAGTTAATTTTATATGAGCCTGTGCCAAAAAATAGAGGTTTTCAATTAGGGTGAGGCCTTATATCAAATGTAATATTTTTCACTTAATACAATTTTCTGAAGTTGTTAAGTTATCAAACAAACTTTAACAGGTTATAAATGTACTTTTGATGGAAATATAAGTTTCAAATAGCATAACGCATGTGGATAAAATGGTCTTTAGCAATGTTATGCTTAAAAAAACAGATTGCCAGTTTAGGCCGTTCCCCACATTTGCATATTTAAAAGCATATAAATGATATGGGAGATGGAGATATACTTCTTTTTGCTAAAATCTGTGCTCAGATATGATAAAACATGGAGCCTGGATGTAACAAGACTGTCACTTTCAACTATATATGCAGACAGTATGGTCTGATGCAAAGTTTATTAACTTTACTGTTTAAAAACTGAATGAAATGTCAGCCTCAAAAGGCCAATATTTAAACCACTAGCTATCCAACAGAAGAAAGTAAAGGTATTCTGTGAAACAGAAATGGTTAAGCAACCAGTAATAAGTGTTTTTGATGTAGGTTCAGTGCAATCTGTTTTGGAATACAACTTTTAAGTGCATAGAACTTCACATTTCACCTGCTGCGTATAATGACCGTTAGACTTAGACTATTAAAACAGCACATTTTGTACTCTTTTTATGTTTTTATCTACTTTTTTTTGTGTTCAGAGTTCACAAATAAGTTAAACAACTGAAATAAATACCACAAACACAAATAGATATCAGAAAAAAACTGTCAGAGAGAAATTAAGCATGCTGTTTTTGAAAAAATAGTGAAAAAAGTGAAAAAGCTACATTTTAGGCATTTAACCTGAAAAGTGACTTTTTCACAAAATTTCTATCAAATGAAAGTGAAAATCATTTCTTCTCATATAGTTTGACAAATCAATACCAATAGATCATTCAGAAAAGATGCCAAAGTAAAAATTCTAAATTTGCTGAAATGCACCTCTTAGGCCACAGACCACAATTAATTCCTCTATCAGTTCTTTATAACCTTTTGCATCATTTAAAAAAATTGCACCATGCACTTTTGTCCAATTTTTTGTGTGTGTAATGTCTTGTCCTAGTCCAAATACATATCCAAAATTCAGAAAGATTGAAGCAATCACTTTTACAAATTTAGCCAATACACATCTATACCCCTATTGACAAGTCAAGAGATGTTCCGAAAACTGTAAATATCACCTTTTTGCACTTGACCTAATCACTCATTCCATATCAAAATCAGTTAAAATACAACCTCCAAAAATTTATTTGACCTCTCTTCTTTCATTTCCACCCAAAAAGATTTGAGGAATGAGTGAGGAAAGGAAAGAAAAAAAATTAAGGAAAAATACACTCTAATTAAAAGGAACTATATTCGTGGACAACGAAAAGCGGGGTCATTAATTGTGGTCTTGGGCCTATTAGGGGCCTAAAACTTGACCAATTCTAATAAAACTTGGCATGATTCAAGCTTAGTATATTATAAAACAGGTTACAAAGTTTCAAAGCCATATGATACCAAATAAAAAAAATGTGGCATTTTTTATATCTGAATTTTGGGTGCTGAATTGTGGCGTTGAATTAGAACAATTAAAACTATCAAATTTGAGCTTCTAAAAACCAAAAGATACCAAAACTAACACTTTTTAATGTCTCTATGTATAAGTTAACATCTATTTAAAGCAACAGAAAGCATATTTCATGTATCAGACTTATGCAAAATGGCCAGAAGTTAATTTTATATGAGCCTGTGCCAAAAAATAGAGGTTTTCAATTAGGGTGAGGCCTTATATCAAATGTAATATTTTTCACTTAATACAATTTTCTGAAGTTGTTAAGTTATCAAACAAACTTTAACAGGTTATAAATGTACTTTTGATGGAAATATAAGTTTCAAATAGCATAACACATGTGGATAAAATGGTCTTTAGCAATGTTATGCTTAAAAAAACAGATTGCCAGTTTAGGCCGTTCCCCACATTTGCATATTTAAAAGCATATAAATGATATGGGAGATGGAGATATACTTCTTTTTGCTAAAATCTGTGCTCAGATATGATAAAACATGGAGCCTGGATGTAACAAGACTGTCACTTTCAACTATATATGCAGACAGTATGGTCTGATGCAAAGTTTATTAACTTTACTGTTTAAAAACTGAATGAAATGTCAGCCTCAAAAGGCCAATATTTAAACCACTAGCTATCCAACAGAAGAAAGTAAAGGTATTCTGTGAAACAGAAATGGTTAAGCAACCAGTAATAAGTGTTTTTGATGTAGGTTCAGTGCAATCTGTTTTGGAATACAACTTTTAAGTGCATAGAACTTCACATTTCACCTGCTGCGTATAATGACCGTTAGACTTAGACTATTAAAACAGCACATTTTGTACTCTTTTTATGTTTTTATCTACTTTTTTTTGTGTTCAGAGTTCACAAATAAGTTAAACAACTGAAATAAATACCACAAACACAAATAGATATCAGAAAAAAACTGTCAGAGAGAAATTAAGCATGCTGTTTTTGAAAAAATAGTGAAAAAAGTGAAAAAGCTACATTTTAGGCATTTAACCTGAAAAGTGACTTTTTCACAAAATTTCTATCAAATGAAAGTGAAAATCATTTCTTCTCATATAGTTTGACAAATCAATACCAATAGATCATTCAGAAAAGATGCCAAAGTAAAAATTCTAAATTTGCTGAAATGCACCTCTTAGGCCACAGACCACAATTAATTCCTCTATCAGTTCTTTATAACCTTTTGCATCATTTAAAAAAATTGCACCATGCACTTTTGTCCAATTTTTTGTGTGTGTAATGTCTTGTCCTAGTCCAAATACATATCCAAAATTCAGAAAGATTGAAGCAATCACTTTTACAAATTTAGCCAATACACATCTATACCCCTATTGACAAGTCAAGAGATGTTCCGAAAACTGTAAATATCACCTTTTTGCACTTGACCTAATCACTCATTCCATATCAAAATCAGTTAAAATACAACCTCCAAAAATTTATTTGACCTCTCTTCTTTCATTTCCACCCAAAAAGATTTGAGGAATGAGTGAGGAAAGGAAAGAAAAAAAATTAAGGAAAAATACACTCTAATTAAAAGGAACTATATTCGTGGACAACGAAAAGCGGGGTCATTAATTGTGGTCTTGGGCCTATTAGGGGCCTAAAACTTGACCAATTCTAATAAAACTTGGCATGATTCAAGCTTAGTATATTATAAAACAGGTTACAAAGTTTCAAAGCCATATGATACCAAATAAAAAAAATGTGGCATTTTTTATATCTGAATTTTGGGTGCTGAATTGTGGCGTTGAATTAGAACAATTAAAACTATCAAATTTGAGCTTCTAAAAACCAAAAGATACCAAAACTAACACTTTTTAATGTCTCTATGTATAAGTTAACATCTATTTAAAGCAACAGAAAGCATATTTCATGTATCAGACTTATGCAAAATGGCCAGAAGTTAATTTTATATGAGCCTGTGCCAAAAAATAGAGGTTTTCAATTAGGGTGAGGCCTTATATCAAATGTAATATTTTTCACTTAATACAATTTTCTGAAGTTGTTAAGTTATCAAACAAACTTTAACAGGTTATAAATGTACTTTTGATGGAAATATAAGTTTCAAATAGCATAACGCATGTGGATAAAATGGTCTTTAGCAATGTTATGCTTAAAAAAACAGATTGCCAGTTTAGGCCGTTCCCCACATTTGCATATTTAAAAGCATATAAATGATATGGGAGATGGAGATATACTTCTTTTTGCTAAAATCTGTGCTCAGATATGATAAAACATGGAGCCTGGATGTAACAAGACTGTCACTTTCAACTATATATGCAGACAGTATGGTCTGATGCAAAGTTTATTAACTTTACTGTTTAAAAACTGAATGAAATGTCAGCCTCAAAAGGCCAATATTTAAACCACTAGCTATCCAACAGAAGAAAGTAAAGGTATTCTGTGAAACAGAAATGGTTAAGCAACCAGTAATAAGTGTTTTTGATGTAGGTTCAGTGCAATCTGTTTTGGAATACAACTTTTAAGTGCATAGAACTTCACATTTCACCTGCTGCGTATAATGACCGTTAGACTTAGACTATTAAAACAGCACATTTTGTACTCTTTTTATGTTTTTATCTACTTTTTTTTGTGTTCAGAGTTCACAAATAAGTTAAACAACTGAAATAAATACCACAAACACAAATAGATATCAGAAAAAAACTGTCAGAGAGAAATTAAGCATGCTGTTTTTGAAAAAATAGTGAAAAAAGTGAAAAAGCTACATTTTAGGCATTTAACCTGAAAAGTGACTTTTTCACAAAATTTCTATCAAATGAAAGTGAAAATCATTTCTTCTCATATAGTTTGACAAATCAATACCAATAGATCATTCAGAAAAGATGCCAAAGTAAAAATTCTAAATTTGCTGAAATGCACCTCTTAGGCCACAGACCACAATTAATTCCTCTATCAGTTCTTTATAACCTTTTGCATCATTTAAAAAAATTGCACCATGCACTTTTGTCCAATTTTTTGTGTGTGTAATGTCTTGTCCTAGTCCAAATACATATCCAAAATTCAGAAAGATTGAAGCAATCACTTTTACAAATTTAGCCAATACACATCTATACCCCTATTGACAAGTCAAGAGATGTTCCGAAAACTGTAAATATCACCTTTTTGCACTTGACCTAATCACTCATTCCATATCAAAATCAGTTAAAATACAACCTCCAAAAATTTATTTGACCTCTCTTCTTTCATTTCCACCCAAAAAGATTTGAGGAATGAGTGAGGAAAGGAAAGAAAAAAAATTAAGGAAAAATACACTCTAATTAAAAGGAACTATATTCGTGGACAACGAAAAGCGGGGTCATTAATTGTGGTCTTGGGCCTATTAGGGGCCTAAAACTTGACCAATTCTAATAAAACTTGGCATGATTCAAGCTTAGTATATTATAAAACAGGTTACAAAGTTTCAAAGCCATATGATACCAAATAAAAAAAATGTGGCATTTTTTATATCTGAATTTTGGGTGCTGAATTGTGGCGTTGAATTAGAACAATTAAAACTATCAAATTTGAGCTTCTAAAAACCAAAAGATACCAAAACTAACACTTTTTAATGTCTCTATGTATAAGTTAACATCTATTTAAAGCAACAGAAAGCATATTTCATGTATCAGACTTATGCAAAATGGCCAGAAGTTAATTTTATATGAGCCTGTGCCAAAAAATAGAGGTTTTCAATTAGGGTGAGGCCTTATATCAAATGTAATATTTTTCACTTAATACAATTTTCTGAAGTTGTTAAGTTATCAAACAAACTTTAACAGGTTATAAATGTACTTTTGATGGAAATATAAGTTTCAAATAGCATAACGCATGTGGATAAAATGGTCTTTAGCAATGTTATGCTTAAAAAAACAGATTGCCAGTTTAGGCCGTTCCCCACATTTGCATATTTAAAAGCATATAAATGATATGGGAGATGGAGATATACTTCTTTTTGCTAAAATCTGTGCTCAGATATGATAAAACATGGAGCCTGGATGTAACAAGACTGTCACTTTCAACTATATATGCAGACAGTATGGTCTGATGCAAAGTTTATTAACTTTACTGTTTAAAAACTGAATGAAATGTCAGCCTCAAAAGGCCAATATTTAAACCACTAGCTATCCAACAGAAGAAAGTAAAGGTATTCTGTGAAACAGAAATGGTTAAGCAACCAGTAATAAGTGTTTTTGATGTAGGTTCAGTGCAATCTGTTTTGGAATACAACTTTTAAGTGCATAGAACTTCACATTTCACCTGCTGCGTATAATGACCGTTAGACTTAGACTATTAAAACAGCACATTTTGTACTCTTTTTATGTTTTTATCTACTTTTTTTTGTGTTCAGAGTTCACAAATAAGTTAAACAACTGAAATAAATACCACAAACACAAATAGATATCAGAAAAAAACTGTCAGAGAGAAATTAAGCATGCTGTTTTTGAAAAAATAGTGAAAAAAGTGAAAAAGCTACATTTTAGGCATTTAACCTGAAAAGTGACTTTTTCACAAAATTTCTATCAAATGAAAGTGAAAATCATTTCTTCTCATATAGTTTGACAAATCAATACCAATAGATCATTCAGAAAAGATGCCAAAGTAAAAATTCTAAATTTGCTGAAATGCACCTCTTAGGCCACAGACCACAATTAATTCCTCTATCAGTTCTTTATAACCTTTTGCATCATTTAAAAAAATTGCACCATGCACTTTTGTCCAATTTTTTGTGTGTGTAATGTCTTGTCCTAGTCCAAATACATATCCAAAATTCAGAAAGATTGAAGCAATCACTTTTACAAATTTAGCCAATACACATCTATACCCCTATTGACAAGTCAAGAGATGTTCCGAAAACTGTAAATATCACCTTTTTGCACTTGACCTAATCACTCATTCCATATCAAAATCAGTTAAAATACAACCTCCAAAAATTTATTTGACCTCTCTTCTTTCATTTCCACCCAAAAAGATTTGAGGAATGAGTGAGGAAAGGAAAGAAAAAAAATTAAGGAAAAATACACTCTAATTAAAAGGAACTATATTCGTGGACAACGAAAAGCGGGGTCATTAATTGTGGTCTTGGGCCTATTAGGGGCCTAAAACTTGACCAATTCTAATAAAACTTGGCATGATTCAAGCTTAGTATATTATAAAACAGGTTACAAAGTTTCAAAGCCATATGATACCAAATAAAAAAAATGTGGCATTTTTTATATCTGAATTTTGGGTGCTGAATTGTGGCGTTGAATTAGAACAATTAAAACTATCAAATTTGAGCTTCTAAAAACCAAAAGATACCAAAACTAACACTTTTTAATGTCTCTATGTATAAGTTAACATCTATTTAAAGCAACAGAAAGCATATTTCATGTATCAGACTTATGCAAAATGGCCAGAAGTTAATTTTATATGAGCCTGTGCCAAAAAATAGAGGTTTTCAATTAGGGTGAGGCCTTATATCAAATGTAATATTTTTCACTTAATACAATTTTCTGAAGTTGTTAAGTTATCAAACAAACTTTAACAGGTTATAAATGTACTTTTGATGGAAATATAAGTTTCAAATAGCATAACGCATGTGGATAAAATGGTCTTTAGCAATGTTATGCTTAAAAAAACAGATTGCCAGTTTAGGCCGTTCCCCACATTTGCATATTTAAAAGCATATAAATGATATGGGAGATGGAGATATACTTCTTTTTGCTAAAATCTGTGCTCAGATATGATAAAACATGGAGCCTGGATGTAACAAGACTGTCACTTTCAACTATATATGCAGACAGTATGGTCTGATGCAAAGTTTATTAACTTTACTGTTTAAAAACTGAATGAAATGTCAGCCTCAAAAGGCCAATATTTAAACCACTAGCTATCCAACAGAAGAAAGTAAAGGTATTCTGTGAAACAGAAATGGTTAAGCAACCAGTAATAAGTGTTTTTGATGTAGGTTCAGTGCAATCTGTTTTGGAATACAACTTTTAAGTGCATAGAACTTCACATTTCACCTGCTGCGTATAATGACCGTTAGACTTAGACTATTAAAACAGCACATTTTGTACTCTTTTTATGTTTTTATCTACTTTTTTTTGTGTTCAGAGTTCACAAATAAGTTAAACAACTGAAATAAATACCACAAACACAAATAGATATCAGAAAAAAACTGTCAGAGAGAAATTAAGCATGCTGTTTTTGAAAAAATAGTGAAAAAAGTGAAAAAGCTACATTTTAGGCATTTAACCTGAAAAGTGACTTTTTCACAAAATTTCTATCAAATGAAAGTGAAAATCATTTCTTCTCATATAGTTTGACAAATCAATACCAATAGATCATTCAGAAAAGATGCCAAAGTAAAAATTCTAAATTTGCTGAAATGCACCTCTTAGGCCACAGACCACAATTAATTCCTCTATCAGTTCTTTATAACCTTTTGCATCATTTAAAAAAATTGCACCATGCACTTTTGTCCAATTTTTTGTGTGTGTAATGTCTTGTCCTAGTCCAAATACATATCCAAAATTCAGAAAGATTGAAGCAATCACTTTTACAAATTTAGCCAATACACATCTATACCCCTATTGACAAGTCAAGAGATGTTCCGAAAACTGTAAATATCACCTTTTTGCACTTGACCTAATCACTCATTCCATATCAAAATCAGTTAAAATACAACCTCCAAAAATTTATTTGACCTCTCTTCTTTCATTTCCACCCAAAAAGATTTGAGGAATGAGTGAGGAAAGGAAAGAAAAAAAATTAAGGAAAAATACACTCTAATTAAAAGGAACTATATTCGTGGACAACGAAAAGCGGGGTCATTAATTGTGGTCTTGGGCCTATTAGGGGCCTAAAACTTGACCAATTCTAATAAAACTTGGCATGATTCAAGCTTAGTATATTATAAAACAGGTTACAAAGTTTCAAAGCCATATGATACCAAATAAAAAAAATGTGGCATTTTTTATATCTGAATTTTGGGTGCTGAATTGTGGCGTTGAATTAGAACAATTAAAACTATCAAATTTGAGCTTCTAAAAACCAAAAGATACCAAAACTAACACTTTTTAATGTCTCTATGTATAAGTTAACATCTATTTAAAGCAACAGAAAGCATATTTCATGTATCAGACTTATGCAAAATGGCCAGAAGTTAATTTTATATGAGCCTGTGCCAAAAAATAGAGGTTTTCAATTAGGGTGAGGCCTTATATCAAATGTAATATTTTTCACTTAATACAATTTTCTGAAGTTGTTAAGTTATCAAACAAACTTTAACAGGTTATAAATGTACTTTTGATGGAAATATAAGTTTCAAATAGCATAACGCATGTGGATAAAATGGTCTTTAGCAATGTTATGCTTAAAAAAACAGATTGCCAGTTTAGGCCGTTCCCCACATTTGCATATTTAAAAGCATATAAATGATATGGGAGATGGAGATATACTTCTTTTTGCTAAAATCTGTGCTCAGATATGATAAAACATGGAGCCTGGATGTAACAAGACTGTCACTTTCAACTATATATGCAGACAGTATGGTCTGATGCAAAGTTTATTAACTTTACTGTTTAAAAACTGAATGAAATGTCAGCCTCAAAAGGCCAATATTTAAACCACTAGCTATCCAACAGAAGAAAGTAAAGGTATTCTGTGAAACAGAAATGGTTAAGCAACCAGTAATAAGTGTTTTTGATGTAGGTTCAGTGCAATCTGTTTTGGAATACAACTTTTAAGTGCATAGAACTTCACATTTCACCTGCTGCGTATAATGACCGTTAGACTTAGACTATTAAAACAGCACATTTTGTACTCTTTTTATGTTTTTATCTACTTTTTTTTGTGTTCAGAGTTCACAAATAAGTTAAACAACTGAAATAAATACCACAAACACAAATAGATATCAGAAAAAAACTGTCAGAGAGAAATTAAGCATGCTGTTTTTGAAAAAATAGTGAAAAAAGTGAAAAAGCTACATTTTAGGCATTTAACCTGAAAAGTGACTTTTTCACAAAATTTCTATCAAATGAAAGTGAAAATCATTTCTTCTCATATAGTTTGACAAATCAATACCAATAGATCATTCAGAAAAGATGCCAAAGTAAAAATTCTAAATTTGCTGAAATGCACCTCTTAGGGGCCTAAAACTTGACCAATTCTAATAAAACTTGGCATGATTCAAGCTTAGTATATTATAAAACAGGTTACAAAGTTTCAAAGCCATATGATACCAAATAAAAAAAATGTGGCATTTTTTATATCTGAATTTTGGGTGCTGAATTGTGGCGTTGAATTAGAACAATTAAAACTATCAAATTTGAGCTTCTAAAAACCAAAAGATACCAAAACTAACACTTTTTAATGTCTCTATGTATAAGTTAACATCTATTTAAAGCAACAGAAAGCATATTTCATGTATCAGACTTATGCAAAATGGCCAGAAGTTAATTTTATATGAGCCTGTGCCAAAAAATAGAGGTTTTCAATTAGGGTGAGGCCTTATATCAAATGTAATATTTTTCACTTAATACAATTTTCTGAAGTTGTTAAGTTATCAAACAAACTTTAACAGGTTATAAATGTACTTTTGATGGAAATATAAGTTTCAAATAGCATAACGCATGTGGATAAAATGGTCTTTAGCAATGTTATGCTTAAAAAAACAGATTGCCAGTTTAGGCCGTTCCCCACATTTGCATATTTAAAAGCATATAAATGATATGGGAGATGGAGATATACTTCTTTTTGCTAAAATCTGTGCTCAGATATGATAAAACATGGAGCCTGGATGTAACAAGACTGTCACTTTCAACTATATATGCAGACAGTATGGTCTGATGCAAAGTTTATTAACTTTACTGTTTAAAAACTGAATGAAATGTCAGCCTCAAAAGGCCAATATTTAAACCACTAGCTATCCAACAGAAGAAAGTAAAGGTATTCTGTGAAACAGAAATGGTTAAGCAACCAGTAATAAGTGTTTTTGATGTAGGTTCAGTGCAATCTGTTTTGGAATACAACTTTTAAGTGCATAGAACTTCACATTTCACCTGCTGCGTATAATGACCGTTAGACTTAGACTATTAAAACAGCACATTTTGTACTCTTTTTATGTTTTTATCTACTTTTTTTTGTGTTCAGAGTTCACAAATAAGTTAAACAACTGAAATAAATACCACAAACACAAATAGATATCAGAAAAAAACTGTCAGAGAGAAATTAAGCATGCTGTTTTTGAAAAAATAGTGAAAAAAGTGAAAAAGCTACATTTTAGGCATTTAACCTGAAAAGTGACTTTTTCACAAAATTTCTATCAAATGAAAGTGAAAATCATTTCTTCTCATATAGTTTGACAAATCAATACCAATAGATCATTCAGAAAAGATGCCAAAGTAAAAATTCTAAATTTGCTGAAATGCACCTCTTAGGCCACAGACCACAATTAATTCCTCTATCAGTTCTTTATAACCTTTTGCATCATTTAAAAAAATTGCACCATGCACTTTTGTCCAATTTTTTGTGTGTGTAATGTCTTGTCCTAGTCCAAATACATATCCAAAATTCAGAAAGATTGAAGCAATCACTTTTACAAATTTAGCCAATACACATCTATACCCCTATTGACAAGTCAAGAGATGTTCCGAAAACTGTAAATATCACCTTTTTGCACTTGACCTAATCACTCATTCCATATCAAAATCAGTTAAAATACAACCTCCAAAAATTTATTTGACCTCTCTTCTTTCATTTCCACCCAAAAAGATTTGAGGAATGAGTGAGGAAAGGAAAGAAAAAAAATTAAGGAAAAATACACTCTAATTAAAAGGAACTATATTCGTGGACAACGAAAAGCGGGGTCATTAATTGTGGTCTTGGGCCTATTAGGGGCCTAAAACTTGACCAATTCTAATAAAACTTGGCATGATTCAAGCTTAGTATATTATAAAACAGGTTACAAAGTTTCAAAGCCATATGATACCAAATAAAAAAAATGTGGCATTTTTTATATCTGAATTTTGGGTGCTGAATTGTGGCGTTGAATTAGAACAATTAAAACTATCAAATTTGAGCTTCTAAAAACCAAAAGATACCAAAACTAACACTTTTTAATGTCTCTATGTATAAGTTAACATCTATTTAAAGCAACAGAAAGCATATTTCATGTATCAGACTTATGCAAAATGGCCAGAAGTTAATTTTATATGAGCCTGTGCCAAAAAATAGAGGTTTTCAATTAGGGTGAGGCCTTATATCAAATGTAATATTTTTCACTTAATACAATTTTCTGAAGTTGTTAAGTTATCAAACAAACTTTAACAGGTTATAAATGTACTTTTGATGGAAATATAAGTTTCAAATAGCATAACGCATGTGGATAAAATGGTCTTTAGCAATGTTATGCTTAAAAAAACAGATTGCCAGTTTAGGCCGTTCCCCACATTTGCATATTTAAAAGCATATAAATGATATGGGAGATGGAGATATACTTCTTTTTGCTAAAATCTGTGCTCAGATATGATAAAACATGGAGCCTGGATGTAACAAGACTGTCACTTTCAACTATATATGCAGACAGTATGGTCTGATGCAAAGTTTATTAACTTTACTGTTTAAAAACTGAATGAAATGTCAGCCTCAAAAGGCCAATATTTAAACCACTAGCTATCCAACAGAAGAAAGTAAAGGTATTCTGTGAAACAGAAATGGTTAAGCAACCAGTAATAAGTGTTTTTGATGTAGGTTCAGTGCAATCTGTTTTGGAATACAACTTTTAAGTGCATAGAACTTCACATTTCACCTGCTGCGTATAATGACCGTTAGACTTAGACTATTAAAACAGCACATTTTGTACTCTTTTTATGTTTTTATCTACTTTTTTTTGTGTTCAGAGTTCACAAATAAGTTAAACAACTGAAATAAATACCACAAACACAAATAGATATCAGAAAAAAACTGTCAGAGAGAAATTAAGCATGCTGTTTTTGAAAAAATAGTGAAAAAAGTGAAAAAGCTACATTTTAGGCATTTAACCTGAAAAGTGACTTTTTCACAAAATTTCTATCAAATGAAAGTGAAAATCATTTCTTCTCATATAGTTTGACAAATCAATACCAATAGATCATTCAGAAAAGATGCCAAAGTAAAAATTCTAAATTTGCTGAAATGCACCTCTTAGGCCACAGACCACAATTAATTCCTCTATCAGTTCTTTATAACCTTTTGCATCATTTAAAAAAATTGCACCATGCACTTTTGTCCAATTTTTTGTGTGTGTAATGTCTTGTCCTAGTCCAAATACATATCCAAAATTCAGAAAGATTGAAGCAATCACTTTTACAAATTTAGCCAATACACATCTATACCCCTATTGACAAGTCAAGAGATGTTCCGAAAACTGTAAATATCACCTTTTTGCACTTGACCTAATCACTCATTCCATATCAAAATCAGTTAAAATACAACCTCCAAAAATTTATTTGACCTCTCTTCTTTCATTTCCACCCAAAAAGATTTGAGGAATGAGTGAGGAAAGGAAAGAAAAAAAATTAAGGAAAAATACACTCTAATTAAAAGGAACTATATTCGTGGACAACGAAAAGCGGGGTCATTAATTGTGGTCTTGGGCCTATTAGGGGCCTAAAACTTGACCAATTCTAATAAAACTTGGCATGATTCAAGCTTAGTATATTATAAAACAGGTTACAAAGTTTCAAAGCCATATGATACCAAATAAAAAAAATGTGGCATTTTTTATATCTGAATTTTGGGTGCTGAATTGTGGCGTTGAATTAGAACAATTAAAACTATCAAATTTGAGCTTCTAAAAACCAAAAGATACCAAAACTAACACTTTTTAATGTCTCTATGTATAAGTTAACATCTATTTAAAGCAACAGAAAGCATATTTCATGTATCAGACTTATGCAAAATGGCCAGAAGTTAATTTTATATGAGCCTGTGCCAAAAAATAGAGGTTTTCAATTAGGGTGAGGCCTTATATCAAATGTAATATTTTTCACTTAATACAATTTTCTGAAGTTGTTAAGTTATCAAACAAACTTTAACAGGTTATAAATGTACTTTTGATGGAAATATAAGTTTCAAATAGCATAACGCATGTGGATAAAATGGTCTTTAGCAATGTTATGCTTAAAAAAACAGATTGCCAGTTTAGGCCGTTCCCCACATTTGCATATTTAAAAGCATATAAATGATATGGGAGATGGAGATATACTTCTTTTTGCTAAAATCTGTGCTCAGATATGATAAAACATGGAGCCTGGATGTAACAAGACTGTCACTTTCAACTATATATGCAGACAGTATGGTCTGATGCAAAGTTTATTAACTTTACTGTTTAAAAACTGAATGAAATGTCAGCCTCAAAAGGCCAATATTTAAACCACTAGCTATCCAACAGAAGAAAGTAAAGGTATTCTGTGAAACAGAAATGGTTAAGCAACCAGTAATAAGTGTTTTTGATGTAGGTTCAGTGCAATCTGTTTTGGAATACAACTTTTAAGTGCATAGAACTTCACATTTCACCTGCTGCGTATAATGACCGTTAGACTTAGACTATTAAAACAGCACATTTTGTACTCTTTTTATGTTTTTATCTACTTTTTTTTGTGTTCAGAGTTCACAAATAAGTTAAACAACTGAAATAAATACCACAAACACAAATAGATATCAGAAAAAAACTGTCAGAGAGAAATTAAGCATGCTGTTTTTGAAAAAATAGTGAAAAAAGTGAAAAAGCTACATTTTAGGCATTTAACCTGAAAAGTGACTTTTTCACAAAATTTCTATCAAATGAAAGTGAAAATCATTTCTTCTCATATAGTTTGACAAATCAATACCAATAGATCATTCAGAAAAGATGCCAAAGTAAAAATTCTAAATTTGCTGAAATGCACCTCTTAGGCCACAGACCACAATTAATTCCTCTATCAGTTCTTTATAACCTTTTGCATCATTTAAAAAAATTGCACCATGCACTTTTGTCCAATTTTTTGTGTGTGTAATGTCTTGTCCTAGTCCAAATACATATCCAAAATTCAGAAAGATTGAAGCAATCACTTTTACAAATTTAGCCAATACACATCTATACCCCTATTGACAAGTCAAGAGATGTTCCGAAAACTGTAAATATCACCTTTTTGCACTTGACCTAATCACTCATTCCATATCAAAATCAGTTAAAATACAACCTCCAAAAATTTATTTGACCTCTCTTCTTTCATTTCCACCCAAAAAGATTTGAGGAATGAGTGAGGAAAGGAAAGAAAAAAAATTAAGGAAAAATACACTCTAATTAAAAGGAACTATATTCGTGGACAACGAAAAGCGGGGTCATTAATTGTGGTCTTGGGCCTATTAGGGGCCTAAAACTTGACCAATTCTAATAAAACTTGGCATGATTCAAGCTTAGTATATTATAAAACAGGTTACAAAGTTTCAAAGCCATATGATACCAAATAAAAAAAATGTGGCATTTTTTATATCTGAATTTTGGGTGCTGAATTGTGGCGTTGAATTAGAACAATTAAAACTATCAAATTTGAGCTTCTAAAAACCAAAAGATACCAAAACTAACACTTTTTAATGTCTCTATGTATAAGTTAACATCTATTTAAAGCAACAGAAAGCATATTTCATGTATCAGACTTATGCAAAATGGCCAGAAGTTAATTTTATATGAGCCTGTGCCAAAAAATAGAGGTTTTCAATTAGGGTGAGGCCTTATATCAAATGTAATATTTTTCACTTAATACAATTTTCTGAAGTTGTTAAGTTATCAAACAAACTTTAACAGGTTATAAATGTACTTTTGATGGAAATATAAGTTTCAAATAGCATAACGCATGTGGATAAAATGGTCTTTAGCAATGTTATGCTTAAAAAAACAGATTGCCAGTTTAGGCCGTTCCCCACATTTGCATATTTAAAAGCATATAAATGATATGGGAGATGGAGATATACTTCTTTTTGCTAAAATCTGTGCTCAGATATGATAAAACATGGAGCCTGGATGTAACAAGACTGTCACTTTCAACTATATATGCAGACAGTATGGTCTGATGCAAAGTTTATTAACTTTACTGTTTAAAAACTGAATGAAATGTCAGCCTCAAAAGGCCAATATTTAAACCACTAGCTATCCAACAGAAGAAAGTAAAGGTATTCTGTGAAACAGAAATGGTTAAGCAACCAGTAATAAGTGTTTTTGATGTAGGTTCAGTGCAATCTGTTTTGGAATACAACTTTTAAGTGCATAGAACTTCACATTTCACCTGCTGCGTATAATGACCGTTAGACTTAGACTATTAAAACAGCACATTTTGTACTCTTTTTATGTTTTTATCTACTTTTTTTTGTGTTCAGAGTTCACAAATAAGTTAAACAACTGAAATAAATACCACAAACACAAATAGATATCAGAAAAAAACTGTCAGAGAGAAATTAAGCATGCTGTTTTTGAAAAAATAGTGAAAAAAGTGAAAAAGCTACATTTTAGGCATTTAACCTGAAAAGTGACTTTTTCACAAAATTTCTATCAAATGAAAGTGAAAATCATTTCTTCTCATATAGTTTGACAAATCAATACCAATAGATCATTCAGAAAAGATGCCAAAGTAAAAATTCTAAATTTGCTGAAATGCACCTCTTAGGCCACAGACCACAATTAATTCCTCTATCAGTTCTTTATAACCTTTTGCATCATTTAAAAAAATTGCACCATGCACTTTTGTCCAATTTTTTGTGTGTGTAATGTCTTGTCCTAGTCCAAATACATATCCAAAATTCAGAAAGATTGAAGCAATCACTTTTACAAATTTAGCCAATACACATCTATACCCCTATTGACAAGTCAAGAGATGTTCCGAAAACTGTAAATATCACCTTTTTGCACTTGACCTAATCACTCATTCCATATCAAAATCAGTTAAAATACAACCTCCAAAAATTTATTTGACCTCTCTTCTTTCATTTCCACCCAAAAAGATTTGAGGAATGAGTGAGGAAAGGAAAGAAAAAAAATTAAGGAAAAATACACTCTAATTAAAAGGAACTATATTCGTGGACAACGAAAAGCGGGGTCATTAATTGTGGTCTTGGGCCTATTAGGGGCCTAAAACTTGACCAATTCTAATAAAACTTGGCATGATTCAAGCTTAGTATATTATAAAACAGGTTACAAAGTTTCAAAGCCATATGATACCAAATAAAAAAAATGTGGCATTTTTTATATCTGAATTTTGGGTGCTGAATTGTGGCGTTGAATTAGAACAATTAAAACTATCAAATTTGAGCTTCTAAAAACCAAAAGATACCAAAACTAACACTTTTTAATGTCTCTATGTATAAGTTAACATCTATTTAAAGCAACAGAAAGCATATTTCATGTATCAGACTTATGCAAAATGGCCAGAAGTTAATTTTATATGAGCCTGTGCCAAAAAATAGAGGTTTTCAATTAGGGTGAGGCCTTATATCAAATGTAATATTTTTCACTTAATACAATTTTCTGAAGTTGTTAAGTTATCAAACAAACTTTAACAGGTTATAAATGTACTTTTGATGGAAATATAAGTTTCAAATAGCATAACGCATGTGGATAAAATGGTCTTTAGCAATGTTATGCTTAAAAAAACAGATTGCCAGTTTAGGCCGTTCCCCACATTTGCATATTTAAAAGCATATAAATGATATGGGAGATGGAGATATACTTCTTTTTGCTAAAATCTGTGCTCAGATATGATAAAACATGGAGCCTGGATGTAACAAGACTGTCACTTTCAACTATATATGCAGACAGTATGGTCTGATGCAAAGTTTATTAACTTTACTGTTTAAAAACTGAATGAAATGTCAGCCTCAAAAGGCCAATATTTAAACCACTAGCTATCCAACAGAAGAAAGTAAAGGTATTCTGTGAAACAGAAATGGTTAAGCAACCAGTAATAAGTGTTTTTGATGTAGGTTCAGTGCAATCTGTTTTGGAATACAACTTTTAAGTGCATAGAACTTCACATTTCACCTGCTGCGTATAATGACCGTTAGACTTAGACTATTAAAACAGCACATTTTGTACTCTTTTTATGTTTTTATCTACTTTTTTTTGTGTTCAGAGTTCACAAATAAGTTAAACAACTGAAATAAATACCACAAACACAAATAGATATCAGAAAAAAACTGTCAGAGAGAAATTAAGCATGCTGTTTTTGAAAAAATAGTGAAAAAAGTGAAAAAGCTACATTTTAGGCATTTAACCTGAAAAGTGACTTTTTCACAAAATTTCTATCAAATGAAAGTGAAAATCATTTCTTCTCATATAGTTTGACAAATCAATACCAATAGATCATTCAGAAAAGATGCCAAAGTAAAAATTCTAAATTTGCTGAAATGCACCTCTTAGGCCACAGACCACAATTAATTCCTCTATCAGTTCTTTATAACCTTTTGCATCATTTAAAAAAATTGCACCATGCACTTTTGTCCAATTTTTTGTGTGTGTAATGTCTTGTCCTAGTCCAAATACATATCCAAAATTCAGAAAGATTGAAGCAATCACTTTTACAAATTTAGCCAATACACATCTATACCCCTATTGACAAGTCAAGAGATGTTCCGAAAACTGTAAATATCACCTTTTTGCACTTGACCTAATCACTCATTCCATATCAAAATCAGTTAAAATACAACCTCCAAAAATTTATTTGACCTCTCTTCTTTCATTTCCACCCAAAAAGATTTGAGGAATGAGTGAGGAAAGGAAAGAAAAAAAATTAAGGAAAAATACACTCTAATTAAAAGGAACTATATTCGTGGACAACGAAAAGCGGGGTCATTAATTGTGGTCTTGGGCCTATTAGGGGCCTAAAACTTGACCAATTCTAATAAAACTTGGCATGATTCAAGCTTAGTATATTATAAAACAGGTTACAAAGTTTCAAAGCCATATGATACCAAATAAAAAAAATGTGGCATTTTTTATATCTGAATTTTGGGTGCTGAATTGTGGCGTTGAATTAGAACAATTAAAACTATCAAATTTGAGCTT
>NW_027267732.1:0-2000 GCF_963676685.1 Mytilus edulis
TAGTTTAAATGCTCGTTTAAAACGAGACCAAGATAAGTATAATTACTAGAAAACTTAATAGTATGACCATTACAATTAAAAATTACATCAGATCTAGGTATAGATGGCGGTCTAAAATGTACAACGTTACTCTTGTTTGCATTAATTTTCATACAATTGTCTTTACACCATGTAGATAAAGCATTTAACAGAAGTTGAAGCTCTTTTTCATCGTTTGCTATAATTACAACGTCATCAGCATATAATAAAATACACAGTTTTCATCACCTATTTCTATTCCGCAGTCAAAGGACTTAAAGTCATAAGAAACCTCAAATTAAAAAAAATCATGCATATGTTTTTTATAACTAAATGGATAGTTTTCATTATACAACTTATGTACATATACTTTTTTCTGAGGAAAATTCTTTAGTGTGTCCACATTTACAAGAAGTTTATTTGTTTTTAATTGCTTGCTTCCAGGAAGCAATTCGCCGACGTATTTTCCGTATGCATAGTGACCTGAGCGTAACCCTCCTCGTAAAAATCCGGCGATCGCAATACGCATGGATCTGTCATTAAAATAAACAATTATCTGATTGTACATGATAAACACGTGCTCAATACCCATGCTTTTTGTCATTTATTTACTATAGGTGACAATCGGTAAACTTCGGCTTAAAACACGGCATTTAATGAGCAGCCATATTTGTTAAATCATAACAGACAGAGAGAAAAAAAATTGACGATTATACGATATATTTGCGTAAAAAATGACAAAATCGTGCACAGAGCTCTAAGTTTATGATATAAACATGCATTGGTTCAAGAATTGGATAAACATTATTTTTCACCACTCACTGGTTTCATATGACTTTAAGAAATGTAACTAAATCATTAATATACAAGTTGAACAAAATGGGCGACAAGGGACATCCTTGTTTCAAGCCACAGTTAACATCAAACCAGTCTGTGAAATGACCGTTTATTCTACAGAACATAAAACATTTGTATAAATTGACTTAATAGCAGAACAAAAAGTCTGTGCAACACCCATTTTATTTAATTTATACCACAAAATATCCCTTTGTATAGTGTCGTAAGCCTTTTTAAAATCAATAAAGGCGCAAAAGGTTGATTTACGAAGTTTTTTTTCTTACATCAATCAAATTAGTAAGACTAGACAATTGGTCAATTGTACTACGTTGTTGCCGGAAACCATTCTGCTCGTCCGCCAGTACATTGTTATCATCTACCCAATGAGCTAATCTATCGCTCAGTATATTACAGTACAATTTGTAAGACACTGCTGCAAGGGCGATCCCTCTATAACAAAGGGGGTCTCTCGCGTCTGACATGTTAGATTTAGGAATAGGATTAATAATAATTCTATTCCATAAATCAGGGAACATTACCATATCTAAAACAAATATCAAATAAATGGTATAGAAATAGAGCTGAACTTTGGTTAAGAAAAACCTCCCCCGGTAAGTTATCGATGCCAGCAGATTTACCCCTTTTTGTCTTTTCAATAACATGTACTGTTTCTTGAAACGAAATGGGTTCGTCAACAAAAAATTCATTAAAAGTACTCGCTTCATTTATACTGGTACAAGAATCAGAAAACCCTAATCGAACTGTTTTGCTGATTAAGCAATTCTGAATATTCAGATTTCCATTTGTCAAGAACATCTGTTAATTCAGAACTTACATTACCATCATCATCGATTACTTCCATAGGAATTACATGTTTACGACTTTCTGCAATACCTATTTTACCAATCTTTTTCCAAAACATATGCTGGTTTTGCTAGATTCAGAGAGTAATTGCTCCTGCATGTCATACCAATACTTTCTCTTACTTTTTTGAACCTCACTATCAAAATGTTTCCTCTTTTGTACATAAATAGCTTTTAGCTGATTTTGGTGCATGTTTTTACATTTATTCCATGCTTTTTCAGCATTACACATCTCATACCACAATTTACTCAAAGATTCATTCCACCAGGGTTTCTTATTCC
>NW_027267733.1:0-28762 GCF_963676685.1 Mytilus edulis
GTCTATAATAAAATAATAAATTGTAGAGTAAATGGTAATAATGAGAGACACTATCTTTGTAGGTTTATTTTTGTTCTTTGAACTTGAATGTCCCTCTGATATCTTTCGCCTCTCTTTAACAAAAGTAACAATATTTTACCTTTATCTAAAACAAAAACAACATCAACAGCACTATATGGACCTATCAAAGAGTTAATGTAAAGAATATTCTGTCGTTAAAAGAGTTTACTACACTCCCGACGTACAAGAAGCTTTCTTTTGTACATCCCACTGGACTAATCTGTGCGCGATCAGTGCTCTGTTATACATTGGAATACGTCATATTGTAGATTATCTTCCCCATATACATTAAATGGAATATGATTGGTTAAAGCATCCGCGTGGAGGCCGTGTATGTTCCATATTAGGTCAGTATGCGGTACTTATTTCAATACACGATTATAAGTGGTGTTACGCCTCTTTATAAAAATAACACGATGCTAAGGTAAAACTTGAAGTTTCAACAGACGATGCAACTGATGATGAAAGATTGAAATAAATTCATAAAATACTTAAAGTAAACAAGTTGGTATGTTGCCATTTGTTCTTGTAGAGACCAATGGTATTGGATTCTTAATATTAACGGTATTGAAGAGTTGGTCACTTCCTTTATTGACAGCAGCACTATAATATCATAAAGACAACAGCAGAAGATGTTCATTACTTGGAAAAGGCGCACACACATGTGACGGTCAGCACTCTAAAATATCTCCTTAAAGTATCGATCAATTATATATTTTCCTATGAATATGTTTTGCCTAGTCATATGGACATACTAATTACACAATTTGAATCAATGATAAACAAACAAAGTGACTATAGAAAGAAACTATGACCCAAATCTGAAAAAAAATCAAACTTGAAATGTATACACTCACTAACGAATACAAAAATGAATGCCAGAAAGCTTTTGTTTTTGGCATTCTGCTGTACATATGCTTCAAACAATAAGGGTGAAGTAGGTCAATGTCAGTGTATTTATGAATATAATTATACTGTCAAAACAAATCATAACTGAAAACAAGCAATTTGCCAAATAACCAATATGTATGAGCAGATTTACAATTAAATTTTACTTGTTAACAAAAATTTAGAATCAAGACGAAATTGAGATTCTGACGAGCTCTATTTCCCTGTTCCATGAAGACATTAAATTAAGGCTCCATAGAGCGTATATGATATAACTTCAAATTGCTATTATTTTAAACAAACGTTTTTTTTCCTCATATATCGGTAGAACGGTTTTGATGAAGCAGAAGGCAGTATAAAATCATCGTATTCTTAAATAAGTAGAGAATAACAGAAGACGACAGTGCAAAGTCGTCGTATTATTAAATGATAAGATAATAGAAATTAAAATCACAAAAATACCGAAATTCGAGGAAAATTCAATAAAGAGAGCCCTAATTAAATGGGAAAATGAAAAACTCAAACACATCAAATAAATGGATAACAACAGTCATATTCATTACTTGGTACAGGCATTTCCTCATGTAGAAAATGGTCGATTACAATTAGTTTTAAAGCTAGCTCAACCTCTCACTTGCATAATAGTTGTATAAAATAGGTATTCTGCCATTGGATCATATTTCATTGTGTCTAGCATGTAGGTTACTAGGACGAAATGGTTTGATGATCTAACTTTTGATCTCGAGCGCACGTTTAGCACATTGAAACCGTTTTCGTACGTATATTTTTCTAATTCATATTTAAAGGGCAAAATAAGTTTGTAAGTTTTCCATAGCAGGAGAATGAAGTATAGTTAAGTACAGCATTATATGCCTCATTTATGAGCATAATGTTTTCTTGTCTGTGCGTCCGTTAATCCGTTTATTCGTCCGTCCGTTTGTTCGTCTGTCCCTGCCTTATATTAATGTTTTTTGGTCGAGATGGGTTTAAGTTTTTGGTCAAGGTAGTTTTTGATGAAGTTGAAGTCTAATCGATTGATATGTTTTTTTCTTATTTTAATGCCAAATAAGCGACTTTACCCCATTTTCACGATACACTAAACAGCCATCAAAAGCACATAGGAAATGATAGTGCGGATGGGGCATCCTTGTACTTAGGACACATTCTTGTTTCTATCTGATTTTGCACAAATTGTATTATTTTGTTGATATACAGGGATACGATTTATTTTTCAAATGAAATTCTGTAATGATTAAAAGATTGATTTATACGTCAATTCATATCTATGTTCTTTGAAGTTATAATCGTGCATTCCTTGATTTTTATTTGAAAATATTTATAAAAAGTTCAAGGAGAGTTTTTACATGCATAGATGAAATATGATCTATTTAGAATTGTATACACTACAAACAGTCAATTAATGTTCATTGATTATAAAAAAAAAAACACGTTTATTCATATCTTATCGCTTCAATCTGTCCATGGACAGTATAAGAACGCTTTATTAAAATTTAAACCTCTAATTTTAAAAGTGTTGATGGTCTATAGCCATACATAATTAACGAAACACGATTAATTTGATTTGAAAATTGTCGAACTACGTTAATTTAGATATAGCATAAAGTAACTAAGAACTCAGGTCATTACGGTTTTTTTATTATAAGAAAAAAAAACATGTCTTCTTATTTACACAATTAACGCTCCACAAGAATTCTGTCAGTTTATTTTTTACGTCGTGTTATTTAATTTGTAAACATAGGGGTAAAAGTCCCTTTAAAAGAGAAACTTCCGGGTATGCAACAACAAATAAGTACTGGTAATATTCTGTATTCATAAAATAAATAGGATTGTTTAATAACTGAAGCCAACAATACATGCAATACGTTAAACACATAGACTACGTTTTTCTTTCAGTTGCGTAAGTCCAATCTAAGAGAATAGGTAGGGACATTGTGTCGGTTAAAGCGTCCGTCCGAATGTATGTCACATACCGTCAAGTAATGTCCAAATAAAATCGAAACCTAGTGCACAGGTGATTATCATGTGAATGTTAAATAATATATGCGAACTAAGGATTCTGTTCTGATCTTCATTTCACTTTTAATTAAAATTGAAATGTGTTTGAGTGAACTCTGTTCATTCTGGGGTTGAATAATTAGTTTTGGTTGAAGAAAAATAATTACTATGAAGAAATGGTTTCTGTCTTTATTTTAGTATTACTTTAAACTATGTTTTCAGTTATAACTATATTCCTTATGAAAATGTTAGTCAGACACAATATTATTTTTCATTTCAATTTTATTTGGACTATCTATTTTCTGAATGTACATTGAGTACGGGTTTAATGCCGTCCAAAACATGAAAAAGTCATTTATGAACTGAAATTCTATGTATTACCTTGTTGGGATATTCTGTCGAAATACACCTTAGCATAATGTTTGGAAACCAATCTTTTAAGAAACATCTATATTTAAGGGTGTGTAAATAATGCAAAAGTATAATATACGTTTTAAATTACCATTTATGTATGAATGTATGTAATATATGTATCCTAAAATTATATATATAGTAAAGATATAACAGCCAACACTTTTCGTATCAAAAGAGGGACGAAAGACACCAAAGGGACAGTCAAACTCGTATCAACATTCGAGATTTTTACACATGCGTAGATGTAATGTGATCTAATTCATTCAAAACAGACCGTTATATTACATTGAATTAAGAAAAAACGTTTATTCATTTCTAATCGCTTGAATCTGTCCAGGGGTAGTATATGAAACGTTTTATGAAAATCTTAACCTCTAATTAAGTGTTGTTGGCCTATAGCCATACATACATTAACAAAAAAAACGATTAATTTAATTGTAAATTTGCCAACTACGAAGGGATAAATATAGAGCTAGCTAATATATCAAGTATACAATGAACTAATTGAACCCATGTCATTATGTTTTGTTTTATTCTAGTGCTACTGGTACACGTCAGGCCATGATTTTGAAAAGTAGAATAATAAGAAACTCCAATCATCAAGTTACTTCCGTGTATGTAACGACAGAATAAGGACTGGTCATATTCTATATTGGGCAACTGGCGGCTTTATTTCAAAAACCAAAATGGACTTAAATGAACTTTCCTCAAGCTGGTTAGAAAAATAAAGGAGATATACAAGTTGTGTCTAAATACTTAAAAAAAAATATATACATTTAGCAATACATACACACTGTATTTAGTGAAGCAATTGACGTTTAAAAAATACACCCTTACAGGGTCGTTGATTAGGGTGTCTGGTTCTACTCCTTTGTATCCTTGAATAGTTTTTCTTTATCTTCACCATAGCCGATCAAAGTGAAAACATAATATAGCAATACACGTTTTGTGTCTATTTGAATGAAGTCTAAACAATTAATATGCTACTTCGACTGAAATTTCGGAAATATGTTCTGCTTGCAAGTAGTTACAAGTTTAGAGGAAAACATTTTGTAGCCGGTTTTTAATTATCTATTTCTCAAACATTTATTAAAGAGCAAGACATATAAATATATTGAAAATCATTCTTGATATGTTCTCAAGACGTCGACTGTAGGTTGACTACTTATATATTTCTATTTGACGTAGTTGAACTAAGACTTTGCACCAATACTTAGAGCAAAATGCGTTCATGAGCATATGATAAATACCATATTTTGCTGTTCACTAACATTGTAATGTGATTGCGTGAAATCTATTTATTCTCGGGAACAATATTTAAGTTAAGTTAAAGAAAATTAATAACGGTGACGTGATGGCCATTTTCTTATGTGTAGCGTCACTTTATTCCATTTACCACGTAATAATTATAATCCTTAAAATATGCCAGACGCAATATTATACAGCGATGACTGGGTCATTCTCATATTATAATTTCCTGGGATTGCATTCACTATGGGTTCATTGTCATCCTTACATTTAAAAACGTACTAGTTTCAACGGAAAGCCTTTTTATCACATTGTTGAGAAATTTTGTAAAAAGTAAAATCAAAAATACTGAACTCAGAGAAAAATTCAAAAAGGAAAGTTCCTAATCAAATGGCAAAATCAAAAGCTCAAATACATCAAACGAATGGATCACAACTGTCATATTGTAACATACACCTTAGTCTGGTGTTTGTAAAATGATCTTTTAGGAAACAGATACATCTAAATATAAGGAAGTAGTTGACTCCAAATATGCAAAAAAAAAAAAACGTTTCATATGAGATTTTGAAAATATTTCTCAAATAAACAATATACTTATTTATGCATGTCTATAATACAGGTGTCATAGAATTATACATACTAGTATAATAAAGACATAAAAAAGGTCATTTTTTTGTGGATCCAGCTGTGCACGATAATGGTATGAACGCTTAAAAATATAAGATCTGTCCTTTAAATCTGCTTCATTGGATTGTTGATTGTACAGGAAACTTTTTATGGAAATGTTAACCTCTAAATTAAGTGTTGCTGGCCTACAGCTATACGTACAACAAAACACAATTGATATTATTTGAAAAGTTTCTAACTACGAAGGGATATATATAGAGCTAACTAATACAATAAGTATACAATGACCTAATTGACCGCATGTCACTATGGTTTGTTATTATTTAAATGTTCTTGGTCTTCTAGTATACGTCTGGCTCAGGTTTTGAAAAGTAAGATAAGAGGAAAATCCAATCGTAAATATACTTCCGTGTATGTAACGACAAAATAAGGACTGGTCATGTTCTATATTTGCCAACTGGCTTTGTTGTAAAACCATAATGGACTAGAATGAACTTTTTCCTATTTCAAGCTGTTGTTTTTAAAAAAAATATGAAGTAGATATAAAATTTGTCTTTACAAAAATATATAAAAGAAATACATTTAGCAAAACATACATATTGCACATGTATGTAGTGAAACAGTTGACGTTAAAAATATACACCACTACTTGACCATGGATAAGTTTTTTTTGTGCTTCTCCTTTGTACCTTTCAATTGTGTTTCGTCATCTTCACCATTGCCGACCCAAGTGAAAACATAATATATAAATATACATGTGTTGTATCTATTTAGACGGAGACAAAACAATTAATACTCAACTTTGACTGAAATTTCTGAAATATTTTTTGTTGTTAGTAGTTTAGACGAGAACATTATATAGCCAGTTTTTTTTTCTATCTCACTGGCATAAATAAGAAGATCAGGACATAGAGGTCTATCAAAAATATGTCTATAGATGTTCAAAAGACGCCGTTTGTCAGTTATAAAAACTAGTAAATAATATGTTTAAATTCTAATTGACGGATTTGATCTAAGTCTTTGCACCAATACTTAGGGCAAATACGTCCATAAGCATATGATACAATGCCATATTTTCACCGAGCACTAAAATTGAAATGTGATGAAGTGAAATATGTTTATTCTATCGTTAAATAATGAAGTTTTGGAAAATTGATTACTTTGACGTGATGTCCATTTTCCTTATTGTAGTGTCACTTTATACTATGTATCAGGTAATAATTCTATAACTTATAAAAATTCATGATGCAATATTTTACAGTGAAGACTGGATCATTCTCTTATTATATGCCATGAGATACACTATTGGTTCGTTGTAATCGAAGAATGTACAAAACAGTACGGAAAGTCCATTTATTACATCGTTGAGATAATCTGTAAACATACATCTTACCATGATGTTTTCTTTTTTCAAAGGAGACTGGAATCAAATTAAATGACATTCATGAAATATTAATGAAATAAACGTAAAGATCTTGTTAGCATTTCTATAATACAGCTGTAATAAAACTAAACATACAGAAAAGACATAACAAAATGATAAAAACTTTTCATATTCAATTGTGTAACGCACACACATATAATAACTTTATTTTAAATCCATCTTTTTTGCTTGATAAATTAACTGAAAAAGGTTTTAAATGAACTGTTGTTCAATTTTTGCGTCTCTTTGTTTTTTTTTATTCAAATATATACAAAATGCTTATATTTAGTTAGAAGCGGCATAAATGTTTCTTTTATTTTTCTTTATAGATTGTTTCTGAATTGGTGCAGGCTCATGTACATCTGTTTGTCAATCTGTCCGTTCGTCCGCTATAATTTTTATTAGAAACAACAATTAAACAGAGCTTCCCGAAATTTTATTAATGGATAATTAACTAAAAATAAAAGACGATGAACCATTATACTTTTGACATACTTGTAAGCACATATAAGACTTGTCAGTGTTTATATTGAAAGATTGACTCTCATATTTTTTCTGTTTATGTAGAAATAACATAAAAAATGTGGTGCATACTGAATAACCAACGTAGTGGGTTATTTAAAAGTGTGCAACTTTTTTTATGTTATTTCGCATAGACAGAAAAAAATGTTACAGTCATTTCTTATAATTGAATTTCATTTTTAAGGTGAAAATCTTGAAAGAAATGTTAATTATGTCTCTGACCTGGTTTAGTTTTCACGAACTATTTCACAACTAAAATTGATCGTAAGTTTTCTTTAAGTCTTGGTTTGTTTGTGTCGTGTTCTTAAATTTATATTTCTTTGTCGTATGCTATATTTCCGTTGATCAATGTATGAAAACAACTACGATGTAATGTTGGTTAACCAAAAAGCAGATTTATTTTGTCTATAAAACTATTTGTTTGATATGCTACTTTGATTCATTAATTTATTCCTGTACACCTAAAATTAGATAGACTATTCAAAAGGGTTTATGGCGAGGAATTTCGGACTGACACTAGAAAATGAGGGTATGCTGAGCCACAAGCTACGTACAAACTACCAAAATGTTGTTGCAAGCCTTTTTACCATACAGACCGTGGAACGCACTCTTGACGGGAAAACAGATTTAGTCGGAGCCTTTTATAGCTGACTATGCGGTATGGGCTTTTCTCATTGTTGAAGGCAGTACGGTGACCTATAGTTGTTAATGTCTGTGTCATTTTGGTTTCTTGTGGACAGTTGTCTCATTGGCAATCATACCACATATATTCTAATTTATATAAGCATCACTTTTTCAATCGGGGTTGATTGCGTATTTGAACAGTCCACAAAGTCCTAATATTTTTCAGTACATAATGTTTTTGTAGACATGCCATCATCGAACAATTATTTTATTTTTGTACTTCAGCCATTGATTAATAGTCATTATTCTGAAGAACAATTATAATTAGATGTGATGAAACAACATTTTGCAAATATTCCTTATTTACAAGTAAGCGGAAAATCAAGGTCAACTTATAAGGAATTTAAATATTCATCGTTTTAATGACAAATCAAATCTATAAATAGTTTTTAAAATGTATCAGACTTCCTATAAAGTTGGGTAGTCTGGGTCATTTCCTTTTAAATTTTACTTTTTAATTCATGGGTTTTCCATTATATCGGGTAAGATAACAAAAATGCGTGCTTAAGTTTAGATTTTCGATAGCAATCAAATTTGTTACATGATAAAAAGGTAAAATAGTTATATTAGGCAGTTAAAGATCATTGAATAAGGTAAACACAACAAATCACCTTTTTTTTTTTTATATTAAATCTGCAACTCCATGAAAAATAAAATACAACAGATATTATAAAACAACAATTATAGTTTGCACACTATATGAAAAAAACTGAATAAAAATATGCAATAAAAACAATCTTACGGCCTAAATCTATGCATACATTACACAGTTTTACAAGTTAAATCATAAAACACTAAACAACATTTTACAAAACTTATGACTTTTTTACCCAGTTTGTCTGTTTATTTTGTTCACGCTTCTTAGTCAGTATAGGGAAATTTGATGCGCCTGTCGTACAAGTGAGAGGTTAAGCACTATAAAACCAGGTTCAACCCACCATTTTCTACATAAGAAAATGCATGTACAAATCAGGAATATGACAGTTGTTATCCGTTCGTTTGATGTGTTTGAGCTTTTGATTTGGTAATTTGATAATAAAAGGGATTTTCCGTTTTAAATTTTCCTCCGAGAATAGTATTTTTGTGATTTTACTATTTATGTCGAAAGCACAAATACAGTTCAGGAACATATAGAACATAAGGCAGTGTTGGTTATATATTTAAACAAAAACAGGTTTGGGAAAACTAACCACAGTTTATTAAGTATGCATGCAATTATTTCAATTATACAATAATCGAACATAATGCTAAATGAATTAAGGCAAATACAAAATGTAAGTAATGCATGAATACAAAAGATAAATGATGTGTAATAAAAACTCCAAAATAGAAATCCAAACCTGTATTTAGAGGTAGGGGAATAGTATATAAATATTTGTACACAGAAAAAAAAACTAAGATTACAATGATATTGGAAATTTTATGATTAGAAAACCATTTTTTACCATTTTGGGAAGTGCTTTTGCAAAGACATTCATAACATCCTGTTGGTGAGCGAAAGAACTTCAAAGATCTAAATATTTTTTGTATGCATCACTCTTTCAATACCCCTGTGTCTGAATAATTTCAGAAGGGACGCCACATTCTAATGCAAATGTTACCCCGCCTCTACGACAACTGTTCCCGGAGTACTTAGAACTATCATATCCCAGAAATTTTAAAGACTGTTTTAATCTGGCTAAAAACCTATTATATGTAAGGGGCATTAACTTGGAATTGAAGGAAAACATAAAAGCTGACCCCAAATTATGAGAGGAAGGGCAGATATCAAACGATAGTTTCAAAGATTGACAGGGACAGAAGGGGGAACCTGGAATTATAGGTAAAGGTACTTCTAGAGCTCTTTCCTTATTTTATATGGTCTTTGTTTTCCTGAGTGTTAAAGTGGCCCCCTCTTGTGAAAACGTTACCGATGCCCTATTTAAATGCCGATCAGGATTAAATTCCTGTAAAGATGGTGTAAAAAGGTTTGATTTCCTGACAAAGAAAAAAAAATGCTACTTAGCAAGCTGCCCAAAAAGTTATATCCAAAATTTCATTTAAGTCTATAGTGGTAAAAATGCCAGACAGTATTTTAGGAGTTATGGGTAATGTGAGGGTTTTTCAGCGCCTAGGGCTCTTTTAGCCCCTTTTAAGACACCTTTGACAAAATGTGTATCAATAGGGTAAGGCAACTCTGCCCCTTCATGCAGGAGGCGCACAATATTTAAATAATTGACAACTGAGTTATAACAAAGCCTTTGCGTTAGAAAAACAATATATCTGGCCAAATTGTCTTTGCTAATTGGGACCATAGGAATTAGCAGACCTCTGCAAAAGGATTCATAACTTCTAAAATACAGCATATATGTCTTTTTTGTTGAGTCTGCAAACATCCTGCTTTGGAAAAACAAAACTAGGCTATCCAACTCCTGCACCTGCCCTGCACTTGGACTGCCTACATAAAAGATAGGATAGGGCTTGGTTAGACATATGGGATTCCAAATGCCTTACAAACAGTGGTTTGGGAAGATAAAAATTCAGAAATTGGTAAAACGCATTTGGCTCATGTAACCTACATATGAAGTCTGCCATAATATTTTCTTTCCCTGGAACATGGACGGCTGTTATATGAAAATTATATGTTGCAGAGAGCCAAAAACAAGCCACTATGGTAAAACATCAAATTGTTGCTGCGTGAAGTGCACTTATTCAAACATGCAACAGTGGTCATACTGTCTGAGAATACAACAACTCTTTTATTTTCCCAATCTTTCCCCCATCTTTGCGCTGCCAAGACTACTGCAAGAGCCTCAAGCTCAATAATATGGAGATTTTTCACTACAGGGAAATCATCTTCCCAATTCGAATAAAACCAGTCACATTCAAAGAAACCCCCTCCCCCTCCTTACATGCATCTGTGTATACTGATGACAAGGGGATCTTTTCTAAAATGAGGGACTTTCCATTAAAAGTCTCTAAGAATTTTTTCCACCATTCAATATCATGCCATATTTCACCATGGAGGATTGCCTTATGCCAATCATGCTTTAAAGGGGTAATCGCGTCAATAATTCTGCGAAGGAATACTCTCCCGTCATGAACCACTGCTGATGCCCAATTAAGTTTGCCTGCTATAGATTGCAATTGCTTTTTTGATGCTCTTTTTCGCTTACTAAATTCTGCCAATTCATGCTTAAGTAAGAAAAGCTTTTCCCCTGGAAGCCTTAACTTCATTGCAGTAAAGTCAATTTCTATGCCTAGGAAAGTCAATTTAGTGGTGGGGTCAACCACTTTTGACAAATTCATCATAAATCCCAACTTGCGAAGAAGGACGAGTAAAATGTTCAATGCTTGAATGCAACGCTGTTTTTTTGTTTCACAAATAGAAAATCATCTAAGTATGCGATGATAGTAAAACCTCTGCGTGACATCATACTCATACGATGGACAGCTTGGAATAGCCTTTGAAAAATATGGGGTGTCAATTTTGATCCAAATGGGAGCTTTGTATCATAAAAAGTATATTCTATTCCAACAGGGAAGGTCCATTTTAAACCAGTTACTTCTTGACTTTGTGAGCTAAGGTTCACAGATCTATAAGCTGTTTTCAAATCTACTTTAGCCATATAACAGTTAGGAGTAACTAATTTTAATGCTTCATCTAATGGTTGAAATCTTTGTTTTTCTATTTTACCAACGAAGCAGTTCACTGCAGACCCCTCTGTTCTACTACAGTCATGAATAATACGGACTCCCCCATCTGGTTTAGGTATAACTGCTAATGGACTTATTATGCGGGGAGTTTTTTCAGCAAAAACATAGTTGCCACATTCTATTTCATTTAGAATTTGCAAATGAGCTTTTTCGTAAAGGGAGTTGTTAGGTGAAGCAGATGGGTGGCTTTTACCAACTATTCTTGATTGTAATTCATTAGCTGCTGAGGTCACAATGTCAAACCCAAATTCTATACCATAAAGTAAGTATTCTTTGTCAAAGTTATACTTTAGTTCAGTAACCCAAGCATCAAGGTGAAGGTCTCGCACAGGTTTTACTGGGCCTATCCGTTTTTTTAGGAAAGCTAGACTGATGCCCAGAGCCAAAGTGTCTTTGTCCACAGCCTGGAACATTACACACATGTTCAAACTTGCACCAACTAAGTGAACAACCTAGCCTGGAGTTGAATTTTTTTTACATATTTCTTTCCCAGCAGCTGTGTGAGAAGAAAATGGTTTAAAACCCTTCGAGGTAGACACTGGAGGTTTGAAAAACTTGGTAGAATTACTACCCCTTGATTTCAAAAACACAGTTTGAATATGTGGTACATCAGTTCCCCATCTGAACTTATGTTAATTTTGCAACCTGCGATACTCTCTATCACAAAAGAAAACTGATGTTACATCATGTGAGAGAAACAACTGGTATGTACGGTTGGCGTATGATAAGTAGTCCAGAATCTTATTCTGGAATAGATGACCCTCTTTTAATAACTTATATAATATTGCTAAGTTTGCCATTGACCATTGGCTTACATTTAATGATTCTAGTTTAGGTTTGGTAGGTCCAGATTTTAAAATTAACTGACCTGAAACCAATTTGGATACAATCTGTTCATCGTTATCCCCACTGTTAATCCCTGATAACATGACAAAATCAACAATGTCTAAATAATTAGAGTTAGTTTTGTTATTGCCTAATGATTTAATAAATATTTGTGGGTCCTGCCAGGACTGAATGTTATTAAAACAAGCACTATCTTGATTTATGACACCTTGCTGCTGTTGCAATTGGTGTAAAACATTGCCAACACACGTGTCTGACAATCCGGATGTAGGATTGTTTTTGTTATTGTTGTCGCCATCTTGAATGTCTGTCACTTCCGGTGCGCACGCATCTTCTATAGTCGGACATGCCGGAGTTCCACCATTACTGGTTTTTGGCGCGTTTTCAGTTTCTGCTTTAAATGACTGCCTTATGCTCTCCAGGAGTAGCCTCTGTTGTCCAATCGGTATTTTGGTCTTCTGGAGATCTTCGCCTTCTAAAATTGAGTCAAATCCAAGGCTTATTACTGCATTTGCCGTGGCCTCGCTAAGCTTTTTTTGCATCTGCCCAAGTTAAAACCCTTTCCACGTCTGTCATGGTTTTGGAGCTTCAGCCTTCCAAAGTCATCTTGCCAACTGATTGCACGATATCACAGCAAAGTTAATATTTCCAGTCATTGGTTACTGCACCAAAACATGATTTCCCGGTCTGCATTCCGAAGTTACGCTAATATGGTATTATTCCTTGCGATGTCTAAAACGTTCCAGCTTAATGCTCATCAACTTTAAAAGTTCTGGTTTGCACATGTGATACAATTCTGTGAATTTCTACACCGTTTCATCGGAACCTATTACGCTGTACCACACGAGTTTATATCTTGAAGTCCTCGGATTAATCACCGTATTCCTATCAAGAAGTTTTTTCACAGATGAAATCAAACTTTCGTTAGTATCGTAAATTCATCTCATAGTACTGTAAATGTAAGATTTCCATCGTACTGTATAGAACGTCCACTTTCGATTGTTAAACTTATAATTAATAAGTATGAGAACCAAAATCTTTAGCCTTAGTTTACACAAGGTGTTTGCTGCTGCAAGTTATTATTTTGAATGCCGAAACTGCCGATGATGCCAGACGATGATAATTGACTTAACAATTTAAAATCTGATTGGCTAAATATTGAGGCGGGAAATATGAATACTAGCTCTTGTTTGGTTGATATGATATGCCAGACATATCAACAGTACCTATGCTGCATCCTGATTGGCCAACATGAATAAAGTTATGATATAGAGGCGCAGGAGATATAAACAATGTATATAGTTACCAGATACGATTGCAATGCAATCACTGCCCTGTGATTTCAACCATGCTTAACAATATATTTAAATAAAATATCAACAATGACTGCAAGGCAACAATCAAAACTTGTTGCCACAAACGATGCGCTTGTTTAGATTCTTCAAAATTTCTTGCTTCAATTTAAAAGCAGGTAATGCCAGTGAAACAAATTACAAATGCTCAGGACGGCAATGCAACTGAAATCAGTCGAGGAAAGAAATTATAAGACAAAAAATGGTTATCTTGGCTGACTTCAATAATTTACAATTTTTTGTACAATATATACCGCTCTTAATTGTCATTAGCCTCATCAATATGTTTAATAGATTTAACAGTAGAAATTTAAGATTTGCCTTCAATCAAAAAATTTCCGTATAACAAAAACACAAAAGATATGAGATCAACAAACGATGTTCCTGGTTTTGAACCTTCACAGGATTCAACTAGGCTTTATTTCTACATTTAGTTGATTTAGATAGTTTCTTCATTGTAAGTGTTTGGTGTTTGGTATGCGGACTGTTCTTGTATTTTAATATTTTCTAATAGCGTATTGAACCTTTTCGATTTTTAAGTGAGTTGTATAAAGTAACGTATATGTTAAGCTGTAGGTTACAATATTTTTGTATAAGGGGCACTTCCATCAGAGAAATGTATCAGGTTAAAGCATTCGAACAGGCGCCATACTTCACAATAAACTGAACCAGTAGTGTACATGTAACATGACTTACGTTCAATAAATGCAGACAAGTACATCTACTACCCACATATGTGTATTGTAAGAAAACCAGATGACCTTGATTATTTGGTAGTTTTGGTTAATGGTTTCCAAACTAGTCACTTCTGCATTTTTTGGTTTTATCAAAAACGTACATCTATCGTAGTATGACAAGCTGTTTTAAATATATTCAAAAATATATAAAAGATGCACGGATTTTAAGATATATCTATATTGGTCAACATTCAATTTAAATGCATGTAATCTTTGAATATTGTGATTATATCTTTTGTTTATTGTATTTGCTTAATTAAATATCTAATTAGATAAGACCCAAGCAAGTTCATTGAGGCCATGCATAAAATATGTGAACCAAAATGCACTAAGTACTAAAAGTTTATTATAAACAAGATAGATTTCCACGTAATGAATTTTTAGATAGCGTGGTACACATTTTTATTCAACCAGTGCTTTGACTTATGTTACACGGGCGGGGAGTGCAATTTTTAATTTTGGTTGCAAATTCATTAAAAGTTATTAACATTTGTAATGCCATTGATTGATGAAAAGAGAGAGATAGAGAGAAGGAGGGAGAGATAGAGAGAGAATTTTTTATCCCAAAGCCGTATCTATTTATTAATGAAATGTATGTGAATGCATTCTTTTATATTTTATTCACCTGCTCTTGCACTTATTTCTGACGGTTTTATCGTAGCAAAAACCCACATGAATCCGAGTGATACATGTATCTGCCCCTTGGTAATACATTGTAGTATGATTGCAGTGATTTGTGTCGATTGTTAGTCATATAAAAATCAATGATTGTGCATATATTTCTGTTATATAACGTTTTAACTCACCAGGCAAAGTTAAGTTGAAGCGTTTTTTTTATAAAGCAACGAAACTATATTTATTGGTCAAAAGTATGCAGAAAAGTACAAAAAAAAACGTCCATGAATGCTTTAAAATGACCCCAATAATTTCGAAAATCTTTTGGTATTGAAAATCGGTTACGGTGTTAAATAAAGTAACTAAGAGGTGACCAAAACCGTTTGCGTATGGGTTATTCTCCTTGGTATAAAGAAGCGCTATGCTTAATACAGAATATCTGTCTTCCCTGCTTTAAATTATTTGAAAGGACCAAATGAACAAATAACTTTATACTAGGATGTACAAGTCTTCACCTTTCGTATGTTTCAGTGTAGATGGATCTTCTAACACAGTATCCCGTCATCTTGCCTGAACGAATAGATAAGCAAAAGGGAAGTTTTGTTTTTAGGTCGAGTAAAACACTGTTTTAATTCCTACATACATTGTGTCTATAGAAATAATGCAATTTGAAGCTTTTGTTTACTCTTCAATTTTGATGCCATCTATTTCTTCTGAAACCTACATCACTGTTGAACTACTTTTTAAATTATCAAAAACTTACGGTATTCATTGCGCAGAAAACAAATGAGCTGTTTTTTTCAGATATTCATTGAAAACATTTTTGTCTAACGATAACCATTGCAAAACAAAGTTGCAGACTGATTGGTTTTTATCTGTTTACCCATTGTATCTGCAGTATCGATCGTCACTAATACGGTGTACTATTACACATATAAGGAATGACTGTAATATTTATTTTCTGTCAATAAAGACAGAACATAAAAAATGTGGTGCACACTGAATAACCCCAGAATTTCAACCGCCCCCTATACCTCTAGCCAATGTAGAATAAAGAAACACATAGCAAATCGCACAGTAAACCGCAGTTTAAAAGAAGTCCGACTTCGAGTTCGTTGTCAAAAAAGATTACAAAAGAAACTAAGCAAGATGACAATCATACACACATTAAAAAAAGAACTAGTAACAGCTTCATCATATGAATATAAAGTACAATCCCTCCCGTTAGGTGTATAGTAGCATACCATCATAAAATATATGAGAAGAATGTAACATGTATCATGGTTTTATAATAAATGTGCTTATTTCCGATGCAAAACCCTACGAGTCAATCAATATTAATACCAAAATAAGCAATTCTTATTGACCTGACATCAGTATCGTAACTATATCCAAATAGTTATGTTTACATGTTTGGTTAGCTTTCATTTGCGTCGATTTCTTATTGACGGTTATTCATAATTTCCCTTTTTAACATTGTATATGAAACAGAATAGTAGCTTATATTCATACCCGTAGCCAGGGGGTCAGGGGTTTCGGACGAACCCCCCCCCCCCCCCCCTTGAAATCAAATAATCACTGTTAAAGTCAACGTTTTGTTCAAATTGTGACTGTTAAAGTCGAGTTCACGAGTCCAACGAACCCCCCCCCCCCCCTGCAAATTGCAAAATCAAAAGCTCAAACAAACCAAACGAATGGATTATAACTGTTATATCCTGTGAATTGATACAGACAAAAAAGGCAGTGTTTCGAAAAAAATAACATTTGATCAACAGTAGTTTTACGGAAAATAAACTATCAATGATTATGCATAGCGGAAGATACCCCCTGAGACTAAATTAAATGCGTTGATATTTTTTTTAATATAATTGTTAGTTTCGTTTTGAATAACATCTAATTATATTGTATGATAAGTGAAAATTTTCGCTTCATGATAAACATATTCTTTCATGAAAAATTACCCTAATGGCTTGTAATTTGATTTCACATTTAAATAGATTTTAAATGGCCATATACATGTTAACATTGAAATAATTAAAGTCGAATTGTAAAATTATATTTAAAGGACAAGGGACCCCTCGATCGAAACCATAATCTAAACAAATTACAAAAAACTAAATATAACTTCTTACACATAACCCGGATGAATATGAGAATGAAGGAGGAAGTCCCAAGACGGGGTTTGTGTCAAAGACAGTATTGCATAAAAATATATTTGGATAAGCCGGGACATATCATGTTAGGCTTCATAGCACATAAGTTATTTTCAAATAATTCAAAATGTATATCTTATGTAAATAAAGAGTTATTAGTTTAAAGAAAATAATCACAGTTACCAAAAGCTTACAGAGAACACACATAAACATTGAAATTATGACGGTCGAGCTAGAAATTTTCAAATCTTACTTTGTAGAAATGAGGTCACGTGTAATTATAATGTTATAATATCAAACTGAATTGACTTAGCCTACTTATAATCTACCAATTGTAAAGTCATTAAGAATTTTAAGAATTTAGCTTGTTTAACAACAATAGCACAGCAATAAATGTTCCATCCATCATATAAAACACTAAAAGGCATGCAAGTAATAGCCTTTTCCATCTAAGGTCAACTTCACCTGAGAGAGTTGAAACATTAGATTTTTTAATCATTCCTACATCTATTGATGGACAGTTTAAGAATGATTTGCATATGATCTCTTGAAAATCAAACAACAGATATTTGTTTCAAAAAAACATTTGTTTTCTATCAACATTTCTATTTTAACACATCCGATTTCTTTTCGTGAAAAAACTATTTTGCAGCATGACACAGCTTCTGTCGTGTACACCCCTTTAAAACCTACATACGAAAAACACAATGACCTCCTAACATCGATATCATTTTGACAAAGTAATGTTCAGCTGAGTTGGATTATTCATTTAATGTCCAACATGGTCTATGTTTGCTCAGGTTTTCAGTATCTAAGAATATAAGATGTGATATGATACCAAAGAGACAACTATATAATGTATACGAAATGAAGATCACATAATTAATAATAAGTAATAATTTATAAATATATATAAAAATTCAAACACAATAGACACCAACCATAGACAACATCCCAAACATCGGCCCTAAAACAAATATCATGCATATGCATAAAAATCTTAATTAGATTAAACAAAAAATGTCAATCAATAAATAAATTTACTAATGGAAATGGAGAATCTATAAGAAAGACAACAACTTGGCAAACGAGTAGATAACAGCACAAGGCCACAAATGGGTCATTAACACAGTGAACAAGTCTGCACACGGACGTTTTGTTACAAATGTTTTTATAAAGTTCATCATGTAAATGAATTTGTACTTTACGTCGTTTAATGTAAAAATCGAATTACAATATTTCCATAACTTGAAAGTCTAAATAGACATTGAAGTTTGTATAAAAATATCACATGCGTACTTTAAGCTTGTACACAATTATTGTTTATTTTAAGATTTATATCTTGACTTTAAAACATTTGTTACATCACTCCAATTCTTATTTTGATATTGTTCATTATATTCATCAGAAAGGTTTCAAATAAGAGGACGAATCGTATTAACAAACTCTTTAATAGACTAAGACGGTCGTATTGTCAATATTTAGATTAAATCAAAATAAAATGATTCTATCTTGTTGACTTTCGATGTAATAAGACTTGTTTCTTAAATTAAAGCATACACTATTAACCTCTGACAATAAACTACTTCATCAACACTATTCATACTTTTGGGTTATCGAAAGGACACAAACACTCCATAAATAATATTCAGGAAGGGTCTATGAGTTTCAATGACTGCGAAGAGTTAATATAAGCACTTATTAACAATTTAACTTACAAACATGCAAAAATTATGAATTAATTTTGTATCCAGGATATAAAGTAAACTATGCATACTGTAAACTGTGAATTTCTGCTGATTCATCATATTAAAGTCCCAGGATTCTATCGATCTTCATTAAATATTCATAAAACTTCTTATTTGAGTTAATTTCTTTAAAATTTGTGAAATAAAGCAAAGGTTAAATTCTGACTGTTCCACTTTTTCGCCCTTTATAATGTTAATAAACGTTTTCAATATATAACAATGAGTTATTGATAATTGAATCATTCAATCGAATGATTAACCTTTGTTTTATTTTCAATGTTGACATTCTTTTTCTTTTAATAACTACATGTATTCACACTAATTTATGGGTAATCAATCTCTAGTTAAATTGAAGGTAACAGATTCAGTGAGGTCGAACTATTCACTTACTTATTTCGAAAAATTTGAGCCATACTGGCTGCTTAGAGCAAATTATTATTTTACTTTTGCACTTTTATTATAAATTATATCTTAATTCTTTTTTATATATCTCGTAATTAATGCCTCTTTAACAAAGTTAGACAAGTAATACGTTTTCTTTAGTATGGCGTTTGTCAATATTTCCTATGTTTGTTCTTTTCATTAATAACATACACGGTGCCAATTTAAATGCACTGTCTATTTGTAAGATGTTGTGTTATTATAATATTTTCAGTCCCTCTTTGAATTAAAGAGTTGGTTCATTGGTACTGATACCACATCTTCTTATTTATGTGTAAAATTTAATAATGAAAAAGGTAATACAAAAAACATTTAAACAATGCATTTGATGTTTTTAACTTTACAATTTTTTATATGCAGCCATTGTCCGTGCATACTGATTAGATTTGATATACTATGATGTGTAAAGAAGCCTTACGAGACTATGGTATATGAATATGGCTTTGCAAAGTGAGGAGGGTTTTTTTACGGGTTGCTTCATAAAAAAATAAAATAAATTATATGATTTTTTTTAATGAATTGAGTTTAACGAAAACGTAAATACTAGCTATTTTTATCAATGACAACTGACCTATATTAGTGAAACTTTTCATCTATTTTTATATGTCAGGGAATCACCTATCCTTTTAAAATGATATCCTAGGTCATGTGTCACTTTAATGAATTTAATATGATGTATTTAAAGTTTAATAGCAGAACTTATTCATTTACAATTACGCCTAAAGAAGTTCAAGTGTTCTCTTTTTTCTAATGTGTATTTGGTAATTATTTTTTGCGGTTAATATTTATTACAGAAAGTACCGTGTTTTTTTTCAGTTAAACTAGAAATTAAATGTCTATGTTACATTAATGTTAAAGACACGATAATAAACTTTTTAGAGAAGAATTGTGCATTCTGTTGATATTGTAGAAAAGCTTTCTAAAATCATTAAATCTAGAAACGGCAATATATTGACACTGGTTATTAGAATTCCGACTGACTATCTGTTGAAAAAACGTCCACCAAACGTATACAAAATAGTGTCAACTTAGAAATAAAGCATTTGTAGTATTAGACTAACAGGTGGATTTTTGAAGACATAAAGTAATTGCATTAATTAAAAACTGCAATACAATTGTTGTGACATTCCTTAAATTGAGATTTTTCTGGCGTAAAGCAGATAAGTTAAATGTGTTAATACCATGACTATTGTATGTTGAAAAGGACCTTGAAATAAAAATAAAATTTTGTAAAATAAATATTTAAATCTACATTATCTTAAAGCTGGGTAGTTTCACAGATACATTTTGCTCAAGGAATTGTTACAAGCTATGATGAATTTTTCCGAGCAACACGCAAACTCAAAATACTGTTTCAATGATTAGATGTAATTGAAATAATTCGATTTATTTATAGTTAGGAAAGATTAAACTTTCATTCATAAGATGACATAAGATCATATTTAAAAAAAGATATAAAGTTTACTTTGAATTTTAAGATTATTTTTGGTTGGTGTATCCATTTTTGAAATGGATTATTAATTATCATCAGGTTGTAAATATATGAAATGTGATTTTTACAGAAAGTTAATATTGATGGGGACCTTAACCACAGGGACAGAAAATAGTAAGTATAGTTTTCCACAGAATTCATTAGAACTTTTACCTCATAATTGGTAGTAAATGGTTATTGACAAATGTATTATAAGCGTTAAGGCTAGTAAATGTAGACAGGCGTGTCATATATATGAATGAATAGTTTATATGCGTTTGACTGTCCCTTTGGTATCTTTCGTCCCTCTTCTGTAACAGTGTACTGAATCAGGCTTTCTGAATATTAAGCGCACAGATTTGCATAAAGATCGTTTTCACGCAAACTTAATTATTTATTTACACAAACATTTTACAAAACTATCTCCAAAAGATAACATTTATACTCAAAGAAATTAACTGATAGTGCACATTTGGTATCCTTGTCATGTATATAATCTTACTCTACGGGAATTTCGTATGGTGTCAGTAAGAAATTCACCTTTGAATAAATTTGAACAATGCAATAAAACTAAGTAAATACATACATCAAAACGACAAACAAATTGACATAAGATCAAACAGACAAAAATTTATTCAGTTATCTCATCTAGCAAACATCCCAGCACACTATTTCCTGCTATTTATTACTACCTGTTTCAGTTACTTGTAGAAACAGTTACATTAATAAGCGAATTTCGTTTCTAGTTAACTTATATGAGTTCAAATATAATATGACGACCAAACGCTCAAAACTTTAGTGACACATCATGGTGTCTATTGTAATATCTTAACTAAACCTTGAAAGACATGGTGCTGGTAGTTGTGACATAAAGAAATTCAGGAACACCACACATAAAAAATCGTTTTGCACATCGTCAATATATCTAAGCCAATTGTACATGGTTTCAATAATGTGAACTTCACTGCCTTACTTAAGAATTATTTTAACACTTCATAACACCAGCCATGCCAAACTTGGTTAAGACGATGGAAATGTGAAGAGTTGGCAGATAGATGGGCGGACCGACGGACGCAAAGTGAGACGAGAGAGATCACAATTGCTCACCTGACCAATACTAGTATTATATTTTGCAGACGAAAATTTGTACTTTTACTAGCGATTTTGAATTGTCCTTTCATAATATCTGTTTTTTACTTTTTTGATTTTCGGAGGTCGTGCCAGACTTTACTGTGTTCTCCACAAACAGAATCAAAGAAACAAAATCAGAATGAGATGCATTTACGAAGTTATGTTAATTTTCTTGGGATGCCAAGCATAATTCGCCTATTTTTTTAAGGTTGCAAGTGAGAAATAAATATAGACACAGATATACAAATTAATAAATTAACCTTTCGCTTGACACAGTTTTTCTATCTTTCATTACGGATATTATGAAAGAATCTCATCTGCCGACTGTTTTCTTGACCGTGCCATGATGAAACTGTGAAAGTGAGTAAGGGATGTTTTGGAACTTCGATTATCAAAGAAATTGATTATAAAAATCGGAAATACAATATAACATTTGTTTTTACTTTCACTGCTAAAAACCTATTATATTTGTCATCAAACGCACTCCGCGTTTGACACCTTCGTTTGAAATAATTTATAGAACATTAATAAATCTCAGGTCAGTTGATAAGTAATCACGTGGATTCTGTTAAACTGACTGTTTATATACCGCTTAAAGTTTAAAAAAAGATGGAATGGTCTCTTCTGATACCTAAATAAGATGAAGACAAACCGTGTTTTTCAAATTTTAGGGGGAGCGCACGCCCGCCACGCCTCTGCCTAAATCCGCCCCTGATTGCTAATGGTTACTTTTTTTTACCAAGAAAGTCTTGCATACTTTTTCTAAATTGATGAAACACAACGTTCGCATTTCATTAAAACCTCATTCATATTTTTTCAGATGGCTTCGAAACTTCACAACAATCCAATAACTCATTGTTTAAGTTATATTTGTCATTTTTATTCTAAACTGAATCTGTAAAATGAAAAATTAGGAAAAGGCAGCTACAACCAAACCACGATTAGTGAAACTGAAAGCTTCATGCATCGTTTTATATCGTGCTAATATGCGTGGTCTATATGCCATTTTGAGCTTCTTTTAAATATTTGTTTATTTCTTTAATGGTTAAGATTGTGACACAGTGTTGACTGCGATACCCCTTTTTTGACATTTTTACCTAATATATCTGTTAGCGCAACATTTTCAATATAATGGAATTTGATGCGACTGTCGTACAAGTGAGGGGTTAACGTTTAGCTAGCTATAAAACCAGGTTCAATACACCATTTTCTACATGAGAAAATGACTGTACCAAATCAGTAATATGACAGTTGTTATCCATTCGTTTGATGTGTTAAATCTTTTGATTTTGTCATTTGATTAAGGACTATCCGTTTTAAATTTTCCTCAGAGTTCAGTATTTTTGTGAGTTTACCTTTTATCTGCAATATTCAATTGCAAATGAATATACGTGTGAACAATTGAGCATATTTGTTTCATAGATTGTTGACCTTTTGTAAGTACAGTAAAACAAACAGAGACGTAAATAATATTTAGTGCATTATTTGCAAACGGTACAATTTCGTGCACTTCCTTTGTAAAGAAAAGTTACTTACGTCATTTAATCGATTCTTTGAAAATGCCATGTAATGAAATATTTAGATTTAAAGCAGACCTATATATTATTCTTGGAAATAATTTGCATATCTTTGCGACTATACTATTGTTATACATGTCCATAACTGTGTGCGTAGTTTTGTTTCGTATCACCTTCTGGAGTTATTCAAGCCTTTTAAGATTTACTAATAATTTTATTGTAAGATCAACTCAAACTGTAAATGTTGTTAATAATCACATATTATGTTTGCAGACAAACTACTGACAATTTCAGTTGCATTTATTATATGAACGTCTAGTTCAAATTATGACATTACATAAAATGGAATGTACAGCTTTATAAGAAAAAGAATAAATCCAGGAAATAAATACTTTGAAAGTTTATTTCTATTAAATTTCAAGAGTAATCCTACCAGGCTGTGAACCCTATGCTAAAATGGTGTTTGTTCATCTGTTTGGGATGTATAAATACAGTCTGGGTTGTTTAGACAAAGTCTCATCCAGTCGGAATGGAGACGTTAATTCACACTTGTAGGGAGAACGTAACTTTCTTAACGCAAAACTACCATTGTAACTTAGAACCTGTAGGTGTACCTATGAAAGGCAGAACTATATCCCATATATATATTTTGAACGTAGTTTTCAATTTAGACTCGTTTATATTTTTTCGTTTGGGCTTGTATCATATTTTCCCTCCGGTTTATATGATCCGTTCATCCTATATTGACTCTTAAAATTAAAGAGTCTACCTAAAAATGAGGGTACTTTTTACATGGCCTTCCAAATACCGTTTCGATCCCTAACATCACTGAAGAGACATTTATTGTCGAAATCCGGATCTGGTGTACTAAAAAAATATTGACACCGTATGTTTGTGGCATAACATCGTGGTCACAAGTTAAATTTTTTTCCTGTATAGTATTAAATTTATATTACGATCCATTTTGTTACATCTTGTGATCAATTTTATTTGGCAATCGCCAATGGCAGTCAACAGGGTTAAAGAACATCAGTTGTTCGACCTGTTAGTCAAATGCGTTTTGTTTAAATATACTTTTTCACTTTTTTGGTCTTTTGGGAAATGTTGTTTGTGCTGTTTTTAGACCCTTCTACAACGAAATTTGTTTTACATGCACACGTATAAAAATTGCGGTTTGTATCCAAAGCAATCATAGGTTTGAACGTAGTTTTCAATTTAGACTCGTTTATATTTTTTCGTTTGGGCTTGTATCATATTTTCCCTCCGGTTTATATGATCCGTTCATCCTATATTGACTCTTACAATTCAAGAGTCTATCTAAAAATGAGGGTACTTTTTCTAAAAATGAGGGTGCTTTTTATATGGCCTTCCAAATACCGTTTCGATCCCTAACATCACTGAAGAGACATTTATTGTCGAAATCCGGATCTGGTGTACTAAAAAAATATTGACACCGTATGTTTGTGAAATAACATCGTGGCCACAAGTTAATTTTTTTTTCTGTTTAGTATTAAATTTATATTAAGATCCATTTTGTTACATCTTGTGATCAATTTTTTTTTGGCAATCGCTAATGGCAGTCAGCAGGGTAAAGTAACATAAGTTGTTCGACCTGTTAGTAAAATGCGTTTTGTTTAAATGTACTTTTTCCTTTCACTTTTTTGGTCTTTTGGGAAATGTTGTTTGTGCTGTTTTTAGACCCTTCTACAACGAAATTTGTTTTAAATGCACACGTATAAAAATTGCGGTTTTTATCCAACGTAATCATAGGTTTGAACGCAGTTTTCAATTTAGACTCGTTTATATATATATATATATATATATATATAGCATGGGTTCGAATCCCGGCGAGGGAAGAACCAAAAATTTGCGAAAGGAAATTTACAGATCTAACATTGTTGGGTTGATGTCTAGACGAGTTGTATATATGTCTAAACATCAACCCAACAATGTTAGATCTGTAAATTTGTTTTCGCAAATTTTTGGTTCTTCCCTCGCCGGGATTCGAACCCATGCTACTGTGATATCGTGACACCAAATCGCCTGCACTGCAGCCGTCCCGCTTGACCACACGACCACCTGGGCTCTTAAAATAGAGCTTTCGCAGGCCGTGTGTTACCTTTCCACGTCAGTTTTAATCTAGCGGCGTACTGCAGTACATGATATATAAGGCATGAAGATGTTATTGTTACAGATCAGCTAAATTATCTATAGTAAAGGATCCTACAAATTAATGTAAGATACAGTCACAGAAAATAATTATATTTATATACATGTTTGTCCTCCTTTTACAATGGCTTCTAAATTCCCTTCTTTCATCCCGTTTGATACATTTTGCGGAACATATTAACTTATTGTTTTTTTTCTTGCCTTGGATAAGAATTAAGCATTTGCCACTGGTGGTTCAGAAAAAAACACCCAGCTAACCCAGTAGTGATCACGCGTTAATTGGAGAGTATTTCGAATGATCTTTTAGAGCACTCGAGTTCACAACTAATTTATAGAATAAATCACTCAAATCATTCCAAACACGTAGGCATTGAAAGCCTCCTTCAGATTTGGAAAATTGTTTTGTTTTTGTTCTTTTTTTTTTACGAACAGTCACTATTTGATGCTCTTCGGCACTGATTTGATCATCTTAGTTGTGTGCTTTATTCGTCACTGGAGCGACCTATGTAGAAAAAACGATCCGCGTCTGTCGTATTAAATCAAAAGCCTTTGTATCTACGGTAAGTTTTGATACCTAATGGATAGATGTAACTAATTGTTGAAATTAATTAGCCCAGTAGTTAGTGCTCCGGTAATTTATTTGAAATATAGAAATAAAAAATATCTGGTATGATTGCAACGAGGCAACTCTCCACCAGAGACCAAATGACAAAGGACAATATATTTATAACACATATTGTTACATGTAAATGTTTCGTTTGCCTATATTAGACTTCCCTGGTGGAAATATAATCCTGTAGTATTTGTTTTTTTTATAGAACACTTTTGCGAGGGTATCACCAACCCAGTAGTCAACACTTCGGTGTTGACATGCATATCAATAATGTGGTCATTTTTATAAATTTCCTGTTTACAAAACTTTGAATTTTTCGAAAAACTAAGGATTTTCTTATCCCAGGCATAGATTACCTCAGCCGTATTTGGCACAATTTTTGGAATTTTGGATCCTCAATGCTCTTCAACTTTGTACTTGTTTGGCTTGATAAATATTTTGATAAGAACGTCACTGATAAGTCTTATGTAGACGAAACGTGCGTCTGGCGTACTAAATTATAATCCTGGTACCTTTGATAACTATTAATTGCGAAATATTGTCAAAATGACAAAGACATGTTTCAATTGAGGCAATAGTCTATATTCGAATCACAATGTTCTTAAAGTATAAAAAGACGGGCGAACGATACCAGAAGGACATTTAAACTCATAAATAAAAACAAATCTGACAACGCCATGGCTTAAAAAAGAAAACAAAACCAACAGAAAAACAAGAGTGCACAAAATACAACATTCAAAAAGTAAAGACTACGTAACACAACCCAACCAGAAACTAAGGGTGATCTCGGATGTTCTGGAAGAGTAAACAGATCCTGCTTCACATGTGGCTCCCGCGGTTTTGCACATGTTAATACAAACCAGGTATTAAGTCTAATTCGATAAGTCACATTCGTAAAAATGGAACGGGTTTGTAATTTCGACATAAGGAACATATCCGCTTATATCTTTGAAACGAATATTCCATAAGGGTCAACCTACTTGTGATGTCGTCCATAAATAAAGGCAACAGTAGTATAACGCTGTTAAAACTCATAAATCCATGGACAAAAAACAAAATCGGGGTAACAAACGTAAACTGAGGGAAACGCATTAAATAGAAGAGGAGAACAACGACACAACACTACAATGTAATACACACAGAAACGGACCAAGCATCAGACAAAATCCCACGAGAATAACAAATATAACATCAAAACCAAAGACATGAATTTGGGATAGACAAGTACCGTGACACGTCTTATCGCAATGTGAATTTACACTAAAAAATAAAACAAACCACGCAACGTTAAAATGTAACACACAGAGAAACGAACTATAATATAACAATGGCCATATTCCTGACTTGGTACAGGACATTTTTAAAGGAAAAAATGGTGGCTGAACCTGGTTTTGTGGCATGCCAAACCTGCCTCTTTTATAGCCATGTGAAATATAACATTAAAATGACAACTGAACACCACAGGACTACAATATGAATAAATTGGAGAAAACAATTGACAAGGAAACACACGAACAACAACCAAAAAAAGGCAACAAGTTCAAAATTTTAATACGCCTGAAGTGCATTTTGTTCACACAAGGTCTACTAGTGACGCCCAGATACAATAGTTTGAAAGCCGAAACAAGCACAAAGTCGAACAGCATCGAGGACCAAAAGATCAAAAAAGTTGTGCCAAAAACGGCCAGGGTTTTCTGTAAGTTACCAGAACATCCCTATTATTTAGAATAATTTATACTTTTGCAAACAGTAAATTTATAAAATTATTATACAAAAGATGTACATGATAAAACTGAAGTATTAACTAATTACAGGAAACAACTGAAACACATTACATAACCAGACATTTGCAACACAAAATGTAGACACATCCGAATAAGTTTAAACCTCAACGCCAAGTGACGTCATATTTGAAATTGTTAAAAATTACAAAAAATGACGTCATTTGAATTTGTAAAACAGATCATCAAAAAATAAAAAATGACGTCACATTTGAATGAATAAAATATACGAAATGATGACCTCAACTTTACTATTTAAAACTCTTTGTTTAATAGCTTCCTTTTGAGTACTGCTGTGATGTTGTTCAATATGAGCCTTGAAAAATTGTTCGGAAAGCTAAAGAAAATAACTTAAAAGATTTTAACACAAATGAACATGCTATGAGATAACCGACTGCAGGTGTTTCAGGAGATTGTATAGAATTTGGCATTTATTACATCACAAAGAAAATGCGTATAAATTATCAAACTAATGGATTCCGAAAAAGTGATTCATGAGGAAGATTAATGTCAGATTTAAAGAAATAAAATATTTCCTCATAATAAAGGAAAAAATTATTACAAATGCGTCCGCTGTTTAACACATGGCCCTGATAACAAAGTGTCTACA
>NW_027267734.1:0-38818 GCF_963676685.1 Mytilus edulis
GTACTTTAAATGGAAAGAAAACTTACAAATAACATATCATATTAGTTTAAAAGGGTCTTAGGCCAAGTAAGACTAAAATTAATTTAGGGTCAATTTAGGCCGTAGCACATATTTACATTTAAAAATGCATATTGAAGCTATAGGAAATAAAAATTTGTGTCTTTTCTATCATTTCTATACTCAGGTGACATGATACAATAAATCTGAGCACAAAAAGGCTCTTACATTCAACTTTTTTAGTAGACAGTATGGTCTGATACAAAGATTTTTCACTTTTTAGTGAAAAACTTGCATGCAATTTTAGTCTCAACAGGCTTATATTTGAACCACATGCTATCCTACAGAGGTAAAGAAAGATATTATGTGAAATGAAACAGGTACAAAAGACATTGTTAAGTGCTTTTTATACAAATTTATTGAGGTATTTATTATGGACTTCAACTTTTATGTGCCATGCTCCTCACATTTAACTTGATCCAAACAGGGCGTTAGACGAGGGTCATTTATACAACACATTTTGCTCATATTTTCTGAGATAATCTTCTTTTCTGTAGATTCAGAGTTCACAAATGAGTAATAAAACTGGATTAAAGCATAGAAACACAAAAATTGACACATGAAAACATGTCAGATAGAAAGTCAGAATGCCACTTATGCATCAAAATTGAAAAAAGCTATGAAATGCTTATTTTGACCATATAATGCCAAAATTGGTCATTTTTGCAGAAATTCTATCAAATAAAAGTTTAAATCCTTTAGTTTTATGCTATTTGACAAATTGGCACCATCAAATCATTCAGGGAAGTTGCCAAAGTACAGATTCTATATTTCCTGATTTCACCTCTTAGGTCCGAGTACACAGTTATTTCGTAGTGCATTTCTTTTAGACAATAAATGAAAATTAAAAAAAAACCACCTGCGCTTTCTCAATAATATTTTTACAGTGTGTTGTACTACTTTTGGGACAAATTATATCAAAATTATAGAAAACTTCATCAGCTCTAACTCAAAATATGGACAATCTTATGTTAAGGGGGTCTTGAAATCTTTTGACAGCTTCCGAAGTGCTAATTTTTGACCTTTTTCAGCTGGACCTAATCACTACTTTACATTAATATTTATGACCCAACTTTTTTTACAGTGTCATTTCACCCCCAACTTGCTATATGAGGCATAAACATGGAGAAATAAATTTGGAAGGGTATAACAAAAATTGGCAAGTAACACACTGTCCACACTAAGGACTATATTCGTGGACAACGAAAATCAAAGGACGATAACTGTGTACTCGGACCTAATAGGATAGAAAAAGTTGACCAATCTTAATAAAACTTGGTATGACTAAAGCTTAATATATTACAAGACTGCTTACAAAGTTTCATAGCAATAGGATATATATTATAGACAATATGATTAATTCTATATTCAACTTTGCGTGTTAAATTTAGACGTTAAAATTGAGAAATTTCAACTATCAACATTTGGGGCTTATAAAATTTAAATATTGCAAAAAAATACTTTTAAAATGCCTTAATATATAATATATCATGTATTTAAAGCAATAGAGTACTCATTTGTTATATCAGACTTAGCATAATTTTTCAAAAGTCAAATTTATATGAGCCTGTGCCTAAAAATGGAGGTTTTCCAATGAAGCGGGCCTTACATGAAGATGTAATATTTTCCAGCAATTTTAAGTTTGTGAAGCTTTTTGATTATAAATAATCCTTACATATGTACTTAATGTACTTTAAATGGAAAGAAAACTTACAAATAACATATCATATTAGTTTAAAAGGGTCTTAGGCCAAGTAAGACTAAAATTAATTTAGGGTCAATTTAGGCCGTAGCACATATTTACATTTAAAAATGCATATTGAAGCTATAGGAAATAAAAATTTGTGTCTTTTCTATCATTTCTATACTCAGGTGACATGATACAATAAATCTGAGCACAAAAAGGCTCTTACATTCAACTTTTTTAGTAGACAGTATGGTCTGATACAAAGATTTTTCACTTTTAGTGAAAAACTTGCATGCAATTTTAGTCTCAACAGGCTTATATTTGAACCACATGCTATCCTACAGAGGTAAAGAAAGATATTATGTGAAATGAAACAGGTACAAAAGACATTGTTAAGTGCTTTTTATACAAATTTATTGAGGTATTTATTATGGACTTCAACTTTTATGTGCCATGCTCCTCACATTTAACTTGATCCAAACAGGGCGTTAGACGAGGGTCATTTATACAACACATTTTGCTCATATTTTCTGAGATAATCTTCTTTTCTGTAGATTCAGAGTTCACAAATGAGTAATAAAACTGGATTAAAGCATAGAAACACAAAAATTGACACATGAAAACATGTCAGATAGAAAGTCAGAATGCCACTTATGCATCAAAATTGAAAAAAGCTATGAAATGCTTATTTTGACCATATAATGCCAAAATTGGTCATTTTTGCAGAAATTCTATCAAATAAAAGTTTAAATCCTTTAGTTTTATGCTATTTGACAAATTGGCACCATCAAATCATTCAGGGAAGTTGCCAAAGTACAGATTCTATATTTCCTGATTTCACCTCTTAGGTCCGAGTACACAGTTATTTCGTAGTGCATTTCTTTTAGACAATAAATGAAAATTAAAAAAAACCCACCTGCGCTTTCTCAATAATATTTTTACAGTGTGTTGTACTACTTTTGGGACAAATTATATCAAAATTATAGAAAACTTCATCAGCTCTAACTCAAAATATGGACAATCTTATGTTAAGGGGGTCTTGAAATCTTTTGACAGCTTCCGAAGTGCTAATTTTTGACCTTTTTCAGCTGGACCTAATCACTACTTTACATTAATATTTATGACCCAACTTTTTTTACAGTGTCATTTCACCCCCCAACTTGCTATATGAGGCATAAAACATGGAGAAATAAATTTGGAAGGGGTATAACAAAAATTGGCAAGTAACACACTGTCCACACTAAGGACTATATTCGTGGACAACGAAAATCAAAGGACGATAACTGTGTACTCGGACCTAATAGGATAGAAAAAGTTGACCAATCTTAATAAAACTTGGTATGACTAAAGCTTAATATATTACAAGACTGCTTACAAAGTTTCATAGCAATAGGATATATATTATAGACAATATGATTAATTCTATATTCAACTTTGCGTGTTAAATTTAGACGTTAAAATTGAGAAATTTCAACTATCAACATTTGGGGCTTATAAAATTTAAATATTGCAAAAAAATACTTTTAAAATGCCTTAATATATAATATATCATGTATTTAAAGCAATAGAGTACTCATTTGTTATATCAGACTTAGCATAATTTTTCAAAAGTCAAATTTATATGAGCCTGTGCCTAAAAATGGAGGTTTTCCAATGAAGCGGGCCTTACATGAAGATGTAATATTTTCCAGCAATTTTAAGTTTGTGAAGCTTTTTGATTATAAATAATCCTTACATATGTACTTAATGTACTTTAAATGGAAAGAAAACTTACAAATAACATATCATATTAGTTTAAAAGGGTCTTAGGCCAAGTAAGACTAAAATTAATTTAGGGTCAATTTAGGCCGTAGCACATATTTACATTTAAAAATGCATATTGAAGCTATAGGAAATAAAAATTTGTGTCTTTTCTATCATTTCTATACTCAGGTGACATGATACAATAAATCTGAGCACAAAAAGGCTCTTACATTCAACTTTTTTAGTAGACAGTATGGTCTGATACAAAGATTTTTCACTTTTTAGTGAAAAACTTGCATGCAATTTTAGTCTCAACAGGCTTATATTTGAACCACATGCTATCCTACAGAGGTAAAGAAAGATATTATGTGAAATGAAACAGGTACAAAAGACATTGTTAAGTGCTTTTTATACAAATTTATTGAGGTATTTATTATGGACTTCAACTTTTATGTGCCATGCTCCTCACATTTAACTTGATCCAAACAGGGCGTTAGACGAGGGTCATTTATACAACACATTTTGCTCATATTTTCTGAGATAATCTTCTTTTCTGTAGATTCAGAGTTCACAAATGAGTAATAAAACTGGATTAAAGCATAGAAACACAAAAATTGACACATGAAAACATGTCAGATAGAAAGTCAGAATGCCACTTATGCATCAAAATTGAAAAAAGCTATGAAATGCTTATTTTGACCATATAATGCCAAAATTGGTCATTTTTGCAGAAATTCTATCAAATAAAAGTTTAAATCCTTTAGTTTTATGCTATTTGACAAATTGGCACCATCAAATCATTCAGGGAAGTTGCCAAAGTACAGATTCTATATTTCCTGATTTCACCTCTTAGGTCCGAGTACACAGTTATTTCGTAGTGCATTTCTTTTAGACAATAAATGAAAATTAAAAAAAACCCACCTGCGCTTTCTCAATAATATTTTTACAGTGTGTTGTACTACTTTTGGGACAAATTATATCAAAATTATAGAAAACTTCATCAGCTCTAACTCAAAATATGGACAATCTTATGTTAAGGGGGTCTTGAAATCTTTTGACAGCTTCCGAAGTGCTAATTTTTGACCTTTTTCAGCTGGACCTAATCACTACTTTACATTAATATTTATGACCCAACTTTTTTTACAGTGTCATTTCACCCCCCAACTTGCTATATGAGGCATAAAACATGGAGAAATAAATTTGGAAGGGGTATAACAAAAATTGGCAAGTAACACACTGTCCACACTAAGGACTATATTCGTGGACAACGAAAATCAAAGGACGATAACTGTGTACTCGGACCTAATAGGATAGAAAAAGTTGACCAATCTTAATAAAACTTGGTATGACTAAAGCTTAATATATTACAAGACTGCTTACAAAGTTTCATAGCAATAGGATATATATTATAGACAATATGATTAATTCTATATTCAACTTTGCGTGTTAAATTTAGACGTTAAAATTGAGAAATTTCAACTATCAACATTTGGGGCTTATAAAATTTAAATATTGCAAAAAAATACTTTTAAAATGCCTTAATATATAATATATCATGTATTTAAAGCAATAGAGTACTCATTTGTTATATCAGACTTAGCATAATTTTTCAAAAGTCAAATTTATATGAGCCTGTGCCTAAAAATGGAGGTTTTCCAATGAAGCGGGCCTTACATGAAGATGTAATATTTTCCAGCAATTTTAAGTTTGTGAAGCTTTTTGATTATAAATAATCCTTACATATGTACTTAATGTACTTTAAATGGAAAGAAAACTTACAAATAACATATCATATTAGTTTAAAAGGGTCTTAGGCCAAGTAAGACTAAAATTAATTTAGGGTCAATTTAGGCCGTAGCACATATTTACATTTAAAAATGCATATTGAAGCTATAGGAAATAAAAATTTGTGTCTTTTCTATCATTTCTATACTCAGGTGACATGATACAATAAATCTGAGCACAAAAAGGCTCTTACATTCAACTTTTTTAGTAGACAGTATGGTCTGATACAAAGATTTTTCACTTTTTAGTGAAAAACTTGCATGCAATTTTAGTCTCAACAGGCTTATATTTGAACCACATGCTATCCTACAGAGGTAAAGAAAGATATTATGTGAAATGAAACAGGTACAAAAGACATTGTTAAGTGCTTTTTATACAAATTTATTGAGGTATTTATTATGGACTTCAACTTTTATGTGCCATGCTCCTCACATTTAACTTGATCCAAACAGGGCGTTAGACGAGGGTCATTTATACAACACATTTTGCTCATATTTTCTGAGATAATCTTCTTTTCTGTAGATTCAGAGTTCACAAATGAGTAATAAAACTGGATTAAAGCATAGAAACACAAAAATTGACACATGAAAACATGTCAGATAGAAAGTCAGAATGCCACTTATGCATCAAAATTGAAAAAAGCTATGAAATGCTTATTTTGACCATATAATGCCAAAATTGGTCATTTTTGCAGAAATTCTATCAAATAAAAGTTTAAATCCTTTAGTTTTATGCTATTTGACAAATTGGCACCATCAAATCATTCAGGGAAGTTGCCAAAGTACAGATTCTATATTTCCTGATTTCACCTCTTAGGTCCGAGTACACAGTTATTTCGTAGTGCATTTCTTTTAGACAATAAATGAAAATTAAAAAAAACCCACCTGCGCTTTCTCAATAATATTTTTACAGTGTGTTGTACTACTTTTGGGACAAATTATATCAAAATTATAGAAAACTTCATCAGCTCTAACTCAAAATATGGACAATCTTATGTTAAGGGGGTCTTGAAATCTTTTGACAGCTTCCGAAGTGCTAATTTTTGACCTTTTTCAGCTGGACCTAATCACTACTTTACATTAATATTTATGACCCAACTTTTTTTACAGTGTCATTTCACCCCCCAACTTGCTATATGAGGCATAAAACATGGAGAAATAAATTTGGAAGGGGTATAACAAAAATTGGCAAGTAACACACTGTCCACACTAAGGACTATATTCGTGGACAACGAAAATCAAAGGACGATAACTGTGTACTCGGACCTAATAGGATAGAAAAAGTTGACCAATCTTAATAAAACTTGGTATGACTAAAGCTTAATATATTACAAGACTGCTTACAAAGTTTCATAGCAATAGGATATATATTATAGACAATATGATTAATTCTATATTCAACTTTGCGTGTTAAATTTAGACGTTAAAATTGAGAAATTTCAACTATCAACATTTGGGGCTTATAAAATTTAAATATTGCAAAAAAATACTTTTAAAATGCCTTAATATATAATATATCATGTATTTAAAGCAATAGAGTACTCATTTGTTATATCAGACTTAGCATAATTTTTCAAAAGTCAAATTTATATGAGCCTGTGCCTAAAAATGGAGGTTTTCCAATGAAGCGGGCCTTACATGAAGATGTAATATTTTCCAGCAATTTTAAGTTTGTGAAGCTTTTTGATTATAAATAATCCTTACATATGTACTTAATGTACTTTAAATGGAAAGAAAACTTACAAATAACATATCATATTAGTTTAAAAGGGTCTTAGGCCAAGTAAGACTAAAATTAATTTAGGGTCAATTTAGGCCGTAGCACATATTTACATTTAAAAATGCATATTGAAGCTATAGGAAATAAAAATTTGTGTCTTTTCTATCATTTCTATACTCAGGTGACATGATACAATAAATCTGAGCACAAAAAGGCTCTTACATTCAACTTTTTTAGTAGACAGTATGGTCTGATACAAAGATTTTTCACTTTTTAGTGAAAAACTTGCATGCAATTTTAGTCTCAACAGGCTTATATTTGAACCACATGCTATCCTACAGAGGTAAAGAAAGATATTATGTGAAATGAAACAGGTACAAAAGACATTGTTAAGTGCTTTTTATACAAATTTATTGAGGTATTTATTATGGACTTCAACTTTTATGTGCCATGCTCCTCACATTTAACTTGATCCAAACAGGGCGTTAGACGAGGGTCATTTATACAACACATTTTGCTCATATTTTCTGAGATAATCTTCTTTTCTGTAGATTCAGAGTTCACAAATGAGTAATAAAACTGGATTAAAGCATAGAAACACAAAAATTGACACATGAAAACATGTCAGATAGAAAGTCAGAATGCCACTTATGCATCAAAATTGAAAAAAGCTATGAAATGCTTATTTTGACCATATAATGCCAAAATTGGTCATTTTTGCAGAAATTCTATCAAATAAAAGTTTAAATCCTTTAGTTTTATGCTATTTGACAAATTGGCACCATCAAATCATTCAGGGAAGTTGCCAAAGTACAGATTCTATATTTCCTGATTTCACCTCTTAGGTCCGAGTACACAGTTATTTCGTAGTGCATTTCTTTTAGACAATAAATGAAAATTAAAAAAAACCCACCTGCGCTTTCTCAATAATATTTTTACAGTGTGTTGTACTACTTTTGGGACAAATTATATCAAAATTATAGAAAACTTCATCAGCTCTAACTCAAAATATGGACAATCTTATGTTAAGGGGGTCTTGAAATCTTTTGACAGCTTCCGAAGTGCTAATTTTTGACCTTTTTCAGCTGGACCTAATCACTACTTTACATTAATATTTATGACCCAACTTTTTTTACAGTGTCATTTCACCCCCCAACTTGCTATATGAGGCATAAAACATGGAGAAATAAATTTGGAAGGGGTATAACAAAAATTGGCAAGTAACACACTGTCCACACTAAGGACTATATTCGTGGACAACGAAAATCAAAGGACGATAACTGTGTACTCGGACCTAATAGGATAGAAAAAGTTGACCAATCTTAATAAAACTTGGTATGACTAAAGCTTAATATATTACAAGACTGCTTACAAAGTTTCATAGCAATAGGATATATATTATAGACAATATGATTAATTCTATATTCAACTTTGCGTGTTAAATTTAGACGTTAAAATTGAGAAATTTCAACTATCAACATTTGGGGCTTATAAAATTTAAATATTGCAAAAAAATACTTTTAAAATGCCTTAATATATAATATATCATGTATTTAAAGCAATAGAGTACTCATTTGTTATATCAGACTTAGCATAATTTTTCAAAAGTCAAATTTATATGAGCCTGTGCCTAAAAATGGAGGTTTTCCAATGAAGCGGGCCTTACATGAAGATGTAATATTTTCCAGCAATTTTAAGTTTGTGAAGCTTTTTGATTATAAATAATCCTTACATATGTACTTAATGTACTTTAAATGGAAAGAAAACTTACAAATAACATATCATATTAGTTTAAAAGGGTCTTAGGCCAAGTAAGACTAAAATTAATTTAGGGTCAATTTAGGCCGTAGCACATATTTACATTTAAAAATGCATATTGAAGCTATAGGAAATAAAAATTTGTGTCTTTTCTATCATTTCTATACTCAGGTGACATGATACAATAAATCTGAGCACAAAAAGGCTCTTACATTCAACTTTTTTAGTAGACAGTATGGTCTGATACAAAGATTTTTCACTTTTTAGTGAAAAACTTGCATGCAATTTTAGTCTCAACAGGCTTATATTTGAACCACATGCTATCCTACAGAGGTAAAGAAAGATATTATGTGAAATGAAACAGGTACAAAAGACATTGTTAAGTGCTTTTTATACAAATTTATTGAGGTATTTATTATGGACTTCAACTTTTATGTGCCATGCTCCTCACATTTAACTTGATCCAAACAGGGCGTTAGACGAGGGTCATTTATACAACACATTTTGCTCATATTTTCTGAGATAATCTTCTTTTCTGTAGATTCAGAGTTCACAAATGAGTAATAAAACTGGATTAAAGCATAGAAACACAAAAATTGACACATGAAAACATGTCAGATAGAAAGTCAGAATGCCACTTATGCATCAAAATTGAAAAAAGCTATGAAATGCTTATTTTGACCATATAATGCCAAAATTGGTCATTTTTGCAGAAATTCTATCAAATAAAAGTTTAAATCCTTTAGTTTTATGCTATTTGACAAATTGGCACCATCAAATCATTCAGGGAAGTTGCCAAAGTACAGATTCTATATTTCCTGATTTCACCTCTTAGGTCCGAGTACACAGTTATTTCGTAGTGCATTTCTTTTAGACAATAAATGAAAATTAAAAAAAACCCACCTGCGCTTTCTCAATAATATTTTTACAGTGTGTTGTACTACTTTTGGGACAAATTATATCAAAATTATAGAAAACTTCATCAGCTCTAACTCAAAATATGGACAATCTTATGTTAAGGGGGTCTTGAAATCTTTTGACAGCTTCCGAAGTGCTAATTTTTGACCTTTTTCAGCTGGACCTAATCACTACTTTACATTAATATTTATGACCCAACTTTTTTTACAGTGTCATTTCACCCCCCAACTTGCTATATGAGGCATAAAACATGGAGAAATAAATTTGGAAGGGGTATAACAAAAATTGGCAAGTAACACACTGTCCACACTAAGGACTATATTCGTGGACAACGAAAATCAAAGGACGATAACTGTGTACTCGGACCTAATAGGATAGAAAAAGTTGACCAATCTTAATAAAACTTGGTATGACTAAAGCTTAATATATTACAAGACTGCTTACAAAGTTTCATAGCAATAGGATATATATTATAGACAATATGATTAATTCTATATTCAACTTTGCGTGTTAAATTTAGACGTTAAAATTGAGAAATTTCAACTATCAACATTTGGGGCTTATAAAATTTAAATATTGCAAAAAAATACTTTTAAAATGCCTTAATATATAATATATCATGTATTTAAAGCAATAGAGTACTCATTTGTTATATCAGACTTAGCATAATTTTTCAAAAGTCAAATTTATATGAGCCTGTGCCTAAAAATGGAGGTTTTCCAATGAAGCGGGCCTTACATGAAGATGTAATATTTTCCAGCAATTTTAAGTTTGTGAAGCTTTTTGATTATAAATAATCCTTACATATGTACTTAATGTACTTTAAATGGAAAGAAAACTTACAAATAACATATCATATTAGTTTAAAAGGGTCTTAGGCCAAGTAAGACTAAAATTAATTTAGGGTCAATTTAGGCCGTAGCACATATTTACATTTAAAAATGCATATTGAAGCTATAGGAAATAAAAATTTGTGTCTTTTCTATCATTTCTATACTCAGGTGACATGATACAATAAATCTGAGCACAAAAAGGCTCTTACATTCAACTTTTTTAGTAGACAGTATGGTCTGATACAAAGATTTTTCACTTTTTAGTGAAAAACTTGCATGCAATTTTAGTCTCAACAGGCTTATATTTGAACCACATGCTATCCTACAGAGGTAAAGAAAGATATTATGTGAAATGAAACAGGTACAAAAGACATTGTTAAGTGCTTTTTATACAAATTTATTGAGGTATTTATTATGGACTTCAACTTTTATGTGCCATGCTCCTCACATTTAACTTGATCCAAACAGGGCGTTAGACGAGGGTCATTTATACAACACATTTTGCTCATATTTTCTGAGATAATCTTCTTTTCTGTAGATTCAGAGTTCACAAATGAGTAATAAAACTGGATTAAAGCATAGAAACACAAAAATTGACACATGAAAACATGTCAGATAGAAAGTCAGAATGCCACTTATGCATCAAAATTGAAAAAAGCTATGAAATGCTTATTTTGACCATATAATGCCAAAATTGGTCATTTTTGCAGAAATTCTATCAAATAAAAGTTTAAATCCTTTAGTTTTATGCTATTTGACAAATTGGCACCATCAAATCATTCAGGGAAGTTGCCAAAGTACAGATTCTATATTTCCTGATTTCACCTCTTAGGTCCGAGTACACAGTTATTTCGTAGTGCATTTCTTTTAGACAATAAATGAAAATTAAAAAAAACCCACCTGCGCTTTCTCAATAATATTTTTACAGTGTGTTGTACTACTTTTGGGACAAATTATATCAAAATTATAGAAAACTTCATCAGCTCTAACTCAAAATATGGACAATCTTATGTTAAGGGGGTCTTGAAATCTTTTGACAGCTTCCGAAGTGCTAATTTTTGACCTTTTTCAGCTGGACCTAATCACTACTTTACATTAATATTTATGACCCAACTTTTTTTACAGTGTCATTTCACCCCCCAACTTGCTATATGAGGCATAAAACATGGAGAAATAAATTTGGAAGGGGTATAACAAAAATTGGCAAGTAACACACTGTCCACACTAAGGACTATATTCGTGGACAACGAAAATCAAAGGACGATAACTGTGTACTCGGACCTAATAGGATAGAAAAAGTTGACCAATCTTAATAAAACTTGGTATGACTAAAGCTTAATATATTACAAGACTGCTTACAAAGTTTCATAGCAATAGGATATATATTATAGACAATATGATTAATTCTATATTCAACTTTGCGTGTTAAATTTAGACGTTAAAATTGAGAAATTTCAACTATCAACATTTGGGGCTTATAAAATTTAAATATTGCAAAAAAATACTTTTAAAATGCCTTAATATATAATATATCATGTATTTAAAGCAATAGAGTACTCATTTGTTATATCAGACTTAGCATAATTTTTCAAAAGTCAAATTTATATGAGCCTGTGCCTAAAAATGGAGGTTTTCCAATGAAGCGGGCCTTACATGAAGATGTAATATTTTCCAGCAATTTTAAGTTTGTGAAGCTTTTTGATTATAAATAATCCTTACATATGTACTTAATGTACTTTAAATGGAAAGAAAACTTACAAATAACATATCATATTAGTTTAAAAGGGTCTTAGGCCAAGTAAGACTAAAATTAATTTAGGGTCAATTTAGGCCGTAGCACATATTTACATTTAAAAATGCATATTGAAGCTATAGGAAATAAAAATTTGTGTCTTTTCTATCATTTCTATACTCAGGTGACATGATACAATAAATCTGAGCACAAAAAGGCTCTTACATTCAACTTTTTTAGTAGACAGTATGGTCTGATACAAAGATTTTTCACTTTTTAGTGAAAAACTTGCATGCAATTTTAGTCTCAACAGGCTTATATTTGAACCACATGCTATCCTACAGAGGTAAAGAAAGATATTATGTGAAATGAAACAGGTACAAAAGACATTGTTAAGTGCTTTTTATACAAATTTATTGAGGTATTTATTATGGACTTCAACTTTTATGTGCCATGCTCCTCACATTTAACTTGATCCAAACAGGGCGTTAGACGAGGGTCATTTATACAACACATTTTGCTCATATTTTCTGAGATAATCTTCTTTTCTGTAGATTCAGAGTTCACAAATGAGTAATAAAACTGGATTAAAGCATAGAAACACAAAAATTGACACATGAAAACATGTCAGATAGAAAGTCAGAATGCCACTTATGCATCAAAATTGAAAAAAGCTATGAAATGCTTATTTTGACCATATAATGCCAAAATTGGTCATTTTTGCAGAAATTCTATCAAATAAAAGTTTAAATCCTTTAGTTTTATGCTATTTGACAAATTGGCACCATCAAATCATTCAGGGAAGTTGCCAAAGTACAGATTCTATATTTCCTGATTTCACCTCTTAGGTCCGAGTACACAGTTATTTCGTAGTGCATTTCTTTTAGACAATAAATGAAAATTAAAAAAAACCCACCTGCGCTTTCTCAATAATATTTTTACAGTGTGTTGTACTACTTTTGGGACAAATTATATCAAAATTATAGAAAACTTCATCAGCTCTAACTCAAAATATGGACAATCTTCTGTTAAGGGGGTCTTGAAATCTTTTGACAGCTTCCGAAGTGCTAATTTTTGACCTTTTTCAGCTGGACCTAATCACTACTTTACATTAATATTTATGACCCAACTTTTTTTACAGTGTCATTTCACCCCCCAACTTGCTATATGAGGCATAAAACATGGAGAAATAAATTTGGAAGGGGTATAACAAAAATTGGCAAGTAACACACTGTCCACACTAAGGACTATATTCGTGGACAACGAAAATCAAAGGACAATAACTGTGTACTCGGACCTAATAGGATAGAAAAAGTTGACCAATCTTAATAAAACTTGGTATGACTAAAGCTTAATATATTACAAGACTGCTTACAAAGTTTCATAGCAATAGGATATATATTATAGACAATATGATTAATTCTATATTCAACTTTGCGTGTTAAATTTAGACGTTAAAATTGAGAAATTTCAACTATCAACATTTGGGGCTTATAAAATTTAAATATTGCAAAAAAATACTTTTAAAATGCCTTAATATATAATATATCATGTATTTAAAGCAATAGAGTACTCATTTGTTATATCAGACTTAGCATAATTTTTCAAAAGTCAAATTTATATGAGCCTGTGCCTAAAAATGGAGGTTTTCCAATGAAGCGGGCCTTACATGAAGATGTAATATTTTCCAGCAATTTTAAGTTTGTGAAGCTTTTTGATTATAAATAATCCTTACATATGTACTTAATGTACTTTAAATGGAAAGAAAACTTACAAATAACATATCATATTAGTTTAAAAGGGTCTTAGGCCAAGTAAGACTAAAATTAATTTAGGGTCAATTTAGGCCGTAGCACATATTTACATTTAAAAATGCATATTGAAGCTATAGGAAATAAAAATTTGTGTCTTTTCTATCATTTCTATACTCAGGTGACATGATACAATAAATCTGAGCACAAAAAGGCTCTTACATTCAACTTTTTTAGTAGACAGTATGGTCTGATACAAAGATTTTTCACTTTTTAGTGAAAAACTTGCATGCAATTTTAGTCTCAACAGGCTTATATTTGAACCACATGCTATCCTACAGAGGTAAAGAAAGATATTATGTGAAATGAAACAGGTACAAAAGACATTGTTAAGTGCTTTTTATACAAATTTATTGAGGTATTTATTATGGACTTCAACTTTTATGTGCCATGCTCCTCACATTTAACTTGATCCAAACAGGGCGTTAGACGAGGGTCATTTATACAACACATTTTGCTCATATTTTCTGAGATAATCTTCTTTTCTGTAGATTCAGAGTTCACAAATGAGTAATAAAACTGGATTAAAGCATAGAAACACAAAAATTGACACATGAAAACATGTCAGATAGAAAGTCAGAATGCCACTTATGCATCAAAATTGAAAAAAGCTATGAAATGCTTATTTTGACCATATAATGCCAAAATTGGTCATTTTTGCAGAAATTCTATCAAATAAAAGTTTAAATCCTTTAGTTTTATGCTATTTGACAAATTGGCACCATCAAATCATTCAGGGAAGTTGCCAAAGTACAGATTCTATATTTCCTGATTTCACCTCTTAGGTCCGAGTACACAGTTATTTCGTAGTGCATTTCTTTTAGACAATAAATGAAAATTAAAAAAAACCCACCTGCGCTTTCTCAATAATATTTTTACAGTGTGTTGTACTACTTTTGGGACAAATTATATCAAAATTATAGAAAACTTCATCAGCTCTAACTCAAAATATGGACAATCTTATGTTAAGGGGGTCTTGAAATCTTTTGACAGCTTCCGAAGTGCTAATTTTTGACCTTTTTCAGCTGGACCTAATCACTACTTTACATTAATATTTATGACCCAACTTTTTTTACAGTGTCATTTCACCCCCCAACTTGCTATATGAGGCATAAAACATGGAGAAATAAATTTGGAAGGGGTATAACAAAAATTGGCAAGTAACACACTGTCCACACTAAGGACTATATTCGTGGACAACGAAAATCAAAGGACGATAACTGTGTACTCGGACCTAATAGGATAGAAAAAGTTGACCAATCTTAATAAAACTTGGTATGACTAAAGCTTAATATATTACAAGACTGCTTACAAAGTTTCATAGCAATAGGATATATATTATAGACAATATGATTAATTCTATATTCAACTTTGCGTGTTAAATTTAGACGTTAAAATTGAGAAATTTCAACTATCAACATTTGGGGCTTATAAAATTTAAATATTGCAAAAAAATACTTTTAAAATGCCTTAATATATAATATATCATGTATTTAAAGCAATAGAGTACTCATTTGTTATATCAGACTTAGCATAATTTTTCAAAAGTCAAATTTATATGAGCCTGTGCCTAAAAATGGAGGTTTTCCAATGAAGCGGGCCTTACATGAAGATGTAATATTTTCCAGCAATTTTAAGTTTGTGAAGCTTTTTGATTATAAATAATCCTTACATATGTACTTAATGTACTTTAAATGGAAAGAAAACTTACAAATAACATATCATATTAGTTTAAAAGGGTCTTAGGCCAAGTAAGACTAAAATTAATTTAGGGTCAATTTAGGCCGTAGCACATATTTACATTTAAAAATGCATATTGAAGCTATAGGAAATAAAAATTTGTGTCTTTTCTATCATTTCTATACTCAGGTGACATGATACAATAAATCTGAGCACAAAAAGGCTCTTACATTCAACTTTTTTAGTAGACAGTATGGTCTGATACAAAGATTTTTCACTTTTTAGTGAAAAACTTGCATGCAATTTTAGTCTCAACAGGCTTATATTTGAACCACATGCTATCCTACAGAGGTAAAGAAAGATATTATGTGAAATGAAACAGGTACAAAAGACATTGTTAAGTGCTTTTTATACAAATTTATTGAGGTATTTATTATGGACTTCAACTTTTATGTGCCATGCTCCTCACATTTAACTTGATCCAAACAGGGCGTTAGACGAGGGTCATTTATACAACACATTTTGCTCATATTTTCTGAGATAATCTTCTTTTCTGTAGATTCAGAGTTCACAAATGAGTAATAAAACTGGATTAAAGCATAGAAACACAAAAATTGACACATGAAAACATGTCAGATAGAAAGTCAGAATGCCACTTATGCATCAAAATTGAAAAAAGCTATGAAATGCTTATTTTGACCATATAATGCCAAAATTGGTCATTTTTGCAGAAATTCTATCAAATAAAAGTTTAAATCCTTTAGTTTTATGCTATTTGACAAATTGGCACCATCAAATCATTCAGGGAAGTTGCCAAAGTACAGATTCTATATTTCCTGATTTCACCTCTTAGGTCCGAGTACACAGTTATTTCGTAGTGCATTTCTTTTAGACAATAAATGAAAATTAAAAAAAACCCACCTGCGCTTTCTCAATAATATTTTTACAGTGTGTTGTACTACTTTTGGGACAAATTATATCAAAATTATAGAAAACTTCATCAGCTCTAACTCAAAATATGGACAATCTTATGTTAAGGGGGTCTTGAAATCTTTTGACAGCTTCCGAAGTGCTAATTTTTGACCTTTTTCAGCTGGACCTAATCACTACTTTACATTAATATTTATGACCCAACTTTTTTTACAGTGTCATTTCACCCCCCAACTTGCTATATGAGGCATAAAACATGGAGAAATAAATTTGGAAGGGGTATAACAAAAATTGGCAAGTAACACACTGTCCACACTAAGGACTATATTCGTGGACAACGAAAATCAAAGGACGATAACTGTGTACTCGGACCTAATAGGATAGAAAAAGTTGACCAATCTTAATAAAACTTGGTATGACTAAAGCTTAATATATTACAAGACTGCTTACAAAGTTTCATAGCAATAGGATATATATTATAGACAATATGATTAATTCTATATTCAACTTTGCGTGTTAAATTTAGACGTTAAAATTGAGAAATTTCAACTATCAACATTTGGGGCTTATAAAATTTAAATATTGCAAAAAAATACTTTTAAAATGCCTTAATATATAATATATCATGTATTTAAAGCAATAGAGTACTCATTTGTTATATCAGACTTAGCATAATTTTTCAAAAGTCAAATTTATATGAGCCTGTGCCTAAAAATGGAGGTTTTCCAATGAAGCGGGCCTTACATGAAGATGTAATTTTTTCCAGCAATTTTAAGTTTGTGAAGCTTTTTGATTATAAATAATCCTTACATATGTACTTAATGTACTTTAAATGGAAAGAAAACTTACAAATAACATATCATATTAGTTTAAAAGGGTCTTAGGCCAAGTAAGACTAAAATTAATTTAGGGTCAATTTAGGCCGTAGCACATATTTACATTTAAAAATGCATATTGAAGCTATAGGAAATAAAAATTTGTGTCTTTTCTATCATTTCTATACTCAGGTGACATGATACAATAAATCTGAGCACAAAAAGGCTCTTACATTCAACTTTTTTAGTAGACAGTATGGTCTGATACAAAGATTTTTCACTTTTTAGTGAAAAACTTGCATGCAATTTTAGTCTCAACAGGCTTATATTTGAACCACATGCTATCCTACAGAGGTAAAGAAAGATATTATGTGAAATGAAACAGGTACAAAAGACATTGTTAAGTGCTTTTTATACAAATTTATTGAGGTATTTATTATGGACTTCAACTTTTATGTGCCATGCTCCTCACATTTAACTTGATCCAAACAGGGCGTTAGACGAGGGTCATTTATACAACACATTTTGCTCATATTTTCTGAGATAATCTTCTTTTCTGTAGATTCAGAGTTCACAAATGAGTAATAAAACTGGATTAAAGCATAGAAACACAAAAATTGACACATGAAAACATGTCAGATAGAAAGTCAGAATGCCACTTATGCATCAAAATTGAAAAAAGCTATGAAATGCTTATTTTGACCATATAATGCCAAAATTGGTCATTTTTGCAGAAATTCTATCAAATAAAAGTTTAAATCCTTTAGTTTTATGCTATTTGACAAATTGGCACCATCAAATCATTCAGGGAAGTTGCCAAAGTACAGATTCTATATTTCCTGATTTCACCTCTTAGGTCCGAGTACACAGTTATTTCGTAGTGCATTTCTTTTAGACAATAAATGAAAATTAAAAAAAACCCACCTGCGCTTTCTCAATAATATTTTTACAGTGTGTTGTACTACTTTTGGGACAAATTATATCAAAATTATAGAAAACTTCATCAGCTCTAACTCAAAATATGGACAATCTTATGTTAAGGGGGTCTTGAAATCTTTTGACAGCTTCCGAAGTGCTAATTTTTGACCTTTTTCAGCTGGACCTAATCACTACTTTACATTAATATTTATGACCCAACTTTTTTTACAGTGTCATTTCACCCCCCAACTTGCTATATGAGGCATAAAACATGGAGAAATAAATTTGGAAGGGGTATAACAAAAATTGGCAAGTAACACACTGTCCACACTAAGGACTATATTCGTGGACAACGAAAATCAAAGGACGATAACTGTGTACTCGGACCTAATAGGATAGAAAAAGTTGACCAATCTTAATAAAACTTGGTATGACTAAAGCTTAATATATTACAAGACTGCTTACAAAGTTTCATAGCAATAGGATATATATTATAGACAATATGATTAATTCTATATTCAACTTTGCGTGTTAAATTTAGACGTTAAAATTGAGAAATTTCAACTATCAACATTTGGGGCTTATAAAATTTAAATATTGCAAAAAAATACTTTTAAAATGCCTTAATATATAATATATCATGTATTTAAAGCAATAGAGTACTCATTTGTTATATCAGACTTAGCATAATTTTTCAAAAGTCAAATTTATATGAGCCTGTGCCTAAAAATGGAGGTTTTCCAATGAAGCGGGCCTTACATGAAGATGTAATATTTTCCAGCAATTTTAAGTTTGTGAAGCTTTTTGATTATAAATAATCCTTACATATGTACTTAATGTACTTTAAATGGAAAGAAAACTTACAAATAACATATCATATTAGTTTAAAAGGGTCTTAGGCCAAGTAAGACTAAAATTAATTTAGGGTCAATTTAGGCCGTAGCACATATTTACATTTAAAAATGCATATTGAAGCTATAGGAAATAAAAATTTGTGTCTTTTCTATCATTTCTATACTCAGGTGACATGATACAATAAATCTGAGCACAAAAAGGCTCTTACATTCAACTTTTTTAGTAGACAGTATGGTCTGATACAAAGATTTTTCACTTTTTAGTGAAAAACTTGCATGCAATTTTAGTCTCAACAGGCTTATATTTGAACCACATGCTATCCTACAGAGGTAAAGAAAGATATTATGTGAAATGAAACAGGTACAAAAGACATTGTTAAGTGCTTTTTATACAAATTTATTGAGGTATTTATTATGGACTTCAACTTTTATGTGCCATGCTCCTCACATTTAACTTGATCCAAACAGGGCGTTAGACGAGGGTCATTTATACAACACATTTTGCTCATATTTTCTGAGATAATCTTCTTTTCTGTAGATTCAGAGTTCACAAATGAGTAATAAAACTGGATTAAAGCATAGAAACACAAAAATTGACACATGAAAACATGTCAGATAGAAAGTCAGAATGCCACTTATGCATCAAAATTGAAAAAAGCTATGAAATGCTTATTTTGACCATATAATGCCAAAATTGGTCATTTTTGCAGAAATTCTATCAAATAAAAGTTTAAATCCTTTAGTTTTATGCTATTTGACAAATTGGCACCATCAAATCATTCAGGGAAGTTGCCAAAGTACAGATTCTATATTTCCTGATTTCACCTCTTAGGATAGAAAAAGTTGACCAATCTTAATAAAACTTGGTATGACTAAAGCTTAATATATTACAAGACTGCTTACAAAGTTTCATAGCAATAGGATATATATTATAGACAATATGATTAATTCTATATTCAACTTTGCGTGTTAAATTTAGACGTTAAAATTGAGAAATTTCAACTATCAACATTTGGGGCTTATAAAATTTAAATATTGCAAAAAAATACTTTTAAAATGCCTTAATATATAATATATCATGTATTTAAAGCAATAGAGTACTCATTTGTTATATCAGACTTAGCATAATTTTTCAAAAGTCAAATTTATATGAGCCTGTGCCTAAAAATGGAGGTTTTCCAATGAAGCGGGCCTTACATGAAGATGTAATATTTTCCAGCAATTTTAAGTTTGTGAAGCTTTTTGATTATAAATAATCCTTACATATGTACTTAATGTACTTTAAATGGAAAGAAAACTTACAAATAACATATCATATTAGTTTAAAAGGGTCTTAGGCCAAGTAAGACTAAAATTAATTTAGGGTCAATTTAGGCCGTAGCACATATTTACATTTAAAAATGCATATTGAAGCTATAGGAAATAAAAATTTGTGTCTTTTCTATCATTTCTATACTCAGGTGACATGATACAATAAATCTGAGCACAAAAAGGCTCTTACATTCAACTTTTTTAGTAGACAGTATGGTCTGATACAAAGATTTTTCACTTTTTAGTGAAAAACTTGCATGCAATTTTAGTCTCAACAGGCTTATATTTGAACCACATGCTATCCTACAGAGGTAAAGAAAGATATTATGTGAAATGAAACAGGTACAAAAGACATTGTTAAGTGCTTTTTATACAAATTTATTGAGGTATTTATTATGGACTTCAACTTTTATGTGCCATGCTCCTCACATTTAACTTGATCCAAACAGGGCGTTAGACGAGGGTCATTTATACAACACATTTTGCTCATATTTTCTGAGATAATCTTCTTTTCTGTAGATTCAGAGTTCACAAATGAGTAATAAAACTGGATTAAAGCATAGAAACACAAAAATTGACACATGAAAACATGTCAGATAGAAAGTCAGAATGCCACTTATGCATCAAAATTGAAAAAAGCTATGAAATGCTTATTTTGACCATATAATGCCAAAATTGGTCATTTTTGCAGAAATTCTATCAAATAAAAGTTTAAATCCTTTAGTTTTATGCTATTTGACAAATTGGCACCATCAAATCATTCAGGGAAGTTGCCAAAGTACAGATTCTATATTTCCTGATTTCACCTCTTAGGTCCGAGTACACAGTTATTTCGTAGTGCATTTCTTTTAGACAATAAATGAAAATTAAAAAAAACCCACCTGCGCTTTCTCAATAATATTTTTACAGTGTGTTGTACTACTTTTGGGACAAATTATATCAAAATTATAGAAAACTTCATCAGCTCTAACTCAAAATATGGACAATCTTATGTTAAGGGGGTCTTGAAATCTTTTGACAGCTTCCGAAGTGCTAATTTTTGACCTTTTTCAGCTGGACCTAATCACTACTTTACATTAATATTTATGACCCAACTTTTTTTACAGTGTCATTTCACCCCCCAACTTGCTATATGAGGCATAAAACATGGAGAAATAAATTTGGAAGGGGTATAACAAAAATTGGCAAGTAACACACTGTCCACACTAAGGACTATATTCGTGGACAACGAAAATCAAAGGACGATAACTGTGTACTCGGACCTAATAGGATAGAAAAAGTTGACCAATCTTAATAAAACTTGGTATGACTAAAGCTTAATATATTACAAGACTGCTTACAAAGTTTCATAGCAATAGGATATATATTATAGACAATATGATTAATTCTATATTCAACTTTGCGTGTTAAATTTAGACGTTAAAATTGAGAAATTTCAACTATCAACATTTGGGGCTTATAAAATTTAAATATTGCAAAAAAATACTTTTAAAATGCCTTAATATATAATATATCATGTATTTAAAGCAATAGAGTACTCATTTGTTATATCAGACTTAGCATAATTTTTCAAAAGTCAAATTTATATGAGCCTGTGCCTAAAAATGGAGGTTTTCCAATGAAGCGGGCCTTACATGAAGATGTAATATTTTCCAGCAATTTTAAGTTTGTGAAGCTTTTTGATTATAAATAATCCTTACATATGTACTTAATGTACTTTAAATGGAAAGAAAACTTACAAATAACATATCATATTAGTTTAAAAGGGTCTTAGGCCAAGTAAGACTAAAATTAATTTAGGGTCAATTTAGGCCGTAGCACATATTTACATTTAAAAATGCATATTGAAGCTATAGGAAATAAAAATTTGTGTCTTTTCTATCATTTCTATACTCAGGTGACATGATACAATAAATCTGAGCACAAAAAGGCTCTTACATTCAACTTTTTTAGTAGACAGTATGGTCTGATACAAAGATTTTTCACTTTTTAGTGAAAAACTTGCATGCAATTTTAGTCTCAACAGGCTTATATTTGAACCACATGCTATCCTACAGAGGTAAAGAAAGATATTATGTGAAATGAAACAGGTACAAAAGACATTGTTAAGTGCTTTTTATACAAATTTATTGAGGTATTTATTATGGACTTCAACTTTTATGTGCCATGCTCCTCACATTTAACTTGATCCAAACAGGGCGTTAGACGAGGGTCATTTATACAACACATTTTGCTCATATTTTCTGAGATAATCTTCTTTTCTGTAGATTCAGAGTTCACAAATGAGTAATAAAACTGGATTAAAGCATAGAAACACAAAAATTGACACATGAAAACATGTCAGATAGAAAGTCAGAATGCCACTTATGCATCAAAATTGAAAAAAGCTATGAAATGCTTATTTTGACCATATAATGCCAAAATTGGTCATTTTTGCAGAAATTCTATCAAATAAAAGTTTAAATCCTTTAGTTTTATGCTATTTGACAAATTGGCACCATCAAATCATTCAGGGAAGTTGCCAAAGTACAGATTCTATATTTCCTGATTTCACCTCTTAGGTCCGAGTACACAGTTATTTCGTAGTGCATTTCTTTTAGACAATAAATGAAAATTAAAAAAAACCCACCTGCGCTTTCTCAATAATATTTTTACAGTGTGTTGTACTACTTTTGGGACAAATTATATCAAAATTATAGAAAACTTCATCAGCTCTAACTCAAAATATGGACAATCTTATGTTAAGGGGGTCTTGAAATCTTTTGACAGCTTCCGAAGTGCTAATTTTTGACCTTTTTCAGCTGGACCTAATCACTACTTTACATTAATATTTATGACCCAACTTTTTTTACAGTGTCATTTCACCCCCCAACTTGCTATATGAGGCATAAAACATGGAGAAATAAATTTGGAAGGGGTATAACAAAAATTGGCAAGTAACACACTGTCCACACTAAGGACTATATTCGTGGACAACGAAAATCAAAGGACGATAACTGTGTACTCGGACCTAATAGGATAGAAAAAGTTGACCAATCTTAATAAAACTTGGTATGACTAAAGCTTAATATATTACAAGACTGCTTACAAAGTTTCATAGCAATAGGATATATATTATAGACAATATGATTAATTCTATATTCAACTTTGCGTGTTAAATTTAGACGTTAAAATTGAGAAATTTCAACTATCAACATTTGGGGCTTATAAAATTTAAATATTGCAAAAAAATACTTTTAAAATGCCTTAATATATAATATATCATGTATTTAAAGCAATAGAGTACTCATTTGTTATATCAGACTTAGCATAATTTTTCAAAAGTCAAATTTATATGAGCCTGTGCCTAAAAATGGAGGTTTTCCAATGAAGCGGGCCTTACATGAAGATGTAATATTTTCCAGCAATTTTAAGTTTGTGAAGCTTTTTGATTATAAATAATCCTTACATATGTACTTAATGTACTTTAAATGGAAAGAAAACTTACAAATAACATATCATATTAGTTTAAAAGGGTGTTAGGCCAAGTAAGACTAAAATTAATTTAGGGTCAATTTAGGCCGTAGCACATATTTACATTTAAAAATGCATATTGAAGCTATAGGAAATAAAAATTTGTGTCTTTTCTATCATTTCTATACTCAGGTGACATGATACAATAAATCTGAGCACAAAAAGGCTCTTACATTCAACTTTTTTAGTAGACAGTATGGTCTGATACAAAGATTTTTCACTTTTTAGTGAAAAACTTGCATGCAATTTTAGTCTCAACAGGCTTATATTTGAACCACATGCTATCCTACAGAGGTAAAGAAAGATATTATGTGAAATGAAACAGGTACAAAAGACATTGTTAAGTGCTTTTTATACAAATTTATTGAGGTATTTATTATGGACTTCAACTTTTATGTGCCATGCTCCTCACATTTAACTTGATCCAAACAGGGCGTTAGACGAGGGTCATTTATACAACACATTTTGCTCATATTTTCTGAGATAATCTTCTTTTCTGTAGATTCAGAGTTCACAAATGAGTAATAAAACTGGATTAAAGCATAGAAACACAAAAATTGACACATGAAAACATGTCAGATAGAAAGTCAGAATGCCACTTATGCATCAAAATTGAAAAAAGCTATGAAATGCTTATTTTGACCATATAATGCCAAAATTGGTCATTTTTGCAGAAATTCTATCAAATAAAAGTTTAAATCCTTTAGTTTTATGCTATTTGACAAATTGGCACCATCAAATCATTCAGGGAAGTTGCCAAAGTACAGATTCTATATTTCCTGATTTCACCTCTTAGGTCCGAGTACACAGTTATTTCGTAGTGCATTTCTTTTAGACAATAAATGAAAATTAAAAAAAACCCACCTGCGCTTTCTCAATAATATTTTTACAGTGTGTTGTACTACTTTTGGGACAAATTATATCAAAATTATAGAAAACTTCATCAGCTCTAACTCAAAATATGGACAATCTTATGTTAAGGGGGTCTTGAAATCTTTTGACAGCTTCCGAAGTGCTAATTTTTGACCTTTTTCAGCTGGACCTAATCACTACTTTACATTAATATTTATGACCCAACTTTTTTTACAGTGTCATTTCACCCCCCAACTTGCTATATGAGGCATAAAACATGGAGAAATAAATTTGGAAGGGGTATAACAAAAATTGGCAAGTAACACACTGTCCACACTAAGGACTATATTCGTGGACAACGAAAATCAAAGGACGATAACTGTGTACTCGGACCTAATAGGATAGAAAAAGTTGACCAATCTTAATAAAACTTGGTATGACTAAAGCTTAATATATTACAAGACTGCTTACAAAGTTTCATAGCAATAGGATATATATTATAGACAATATGATTAATTCTATATTCAACTTTGCGTGTTAAATTTAGACGTTAAAATTGAGAAATTTCAACTATCAACATTTGGGGCTTATAAAATTTAAATATTGCAAAAAAATACTTTTAAAATGCCTTAATATATAATATATCATGTATTTAAAGCAATAGAGTACTCATTTGTTATATCAGACTTAGCATAATTTTTCAAAAGTCAAATTTATATGAGCCTGTGCCTAAAAATGGAGGTTTTCCAATGAAGCGGGCCTTACATGAAGATGTAATATTTTCCAGCAATTTTAAGTTTGTGAAGCTTTTTGATTATAAATAATCCTTACATATGTACTTAATGTACTTTAAATGGAAAGAAAACTTACAAATAACATATCATATTAGTTTAAAAGGGTCTTAGGCCAAGTAAGACTAAAATTAATTTAGGGTCAATTTAGGCCGTAGCACATATTTACATTTAAAAATGCATATTGAAGCTATAGGAAATAAAAATTTGTGTCTTTTCTATCATTTCTATACTCAGGTGACATGATACAATAAATCTGAGCACAAAAAGGCTCTTACATTCAACTTTTTTAGTAGACAGTATGGTCTGATACAAAGATTTTTCACTTTTTAGTGAAAAACTTGCATGCAATTTTAGTCTCAACAGGCTTATATTTGAACCACATGCTATCCTACAGAGGTAAAGAAAGATATTATGTGAAATGAAACAGGTACAAAAGACATTGTTAAGTGCTTTTTATACAAATTTATTGAGGTATTTATTATGGACTTCAACTTTTATGTGCCATGCTCCTCACATTTAACTTGATCCAAACAGGGCGTTAGACGAGGGTCATTTATACAACACATTTTGCTCATATTTTCTGAGATAATCTTCTTTTCTGTAGATTCAGAGTTCACAAATGAGTAATAAAACTGGATTAAAGCATAGAAACACAAAAATTGACACATGAAAACATGTCAGATAGAAAGTCAGAATGCCACTTATGCATCAAAATTGAAAAAAGCTATGAAATGCTTATTTTGACCATATAATGCCAAAATTGGTCATTTTTGCAGAAATTCTATCAAATAAAAGTTTAAATCCTTTAGTTTTATGCTATTTGACAAATTGGCACCATCAAATCATTCAGGGAAGTTGCCAAAGTACAGATTCTATATTTCCTGATTTCACCTCTTAGGTCCGAGTACACAGTTATTTCGTAGTGCATTTCTTTTAGACAATAAATGAAAATTAAAAAAAACCCACCTGCGCTTTCTCAATAATATTTTTACAGTGTGTTGTACTACTTTTGGGACAAATTATATCAAAATTATAGAAAACTTCATCAGCTCTAACTCAAAATATGGACAATCTTATGTTAAGGGGGTCTTGAAATCTTTTGACAGCTTCCGAAGTGCTAATTTTTGACCTTTTTCAGCTGGACCTAATCACTACTTTACATTAATATTTATGACCCAACTTTTTTTACAGTGTCATTTCACCCCCCAACTTGCTATATGAGGCATAAAACATGGAGAAATAAATTTGGAAGGGGTATAACAAAAATTGGCAAGTAACACACTGTCCACACTAAGGACTATATTCGTGGACAACGAAAATCAAAGGACGATAACTGTGTACTCGGACCTAATAGGATAGAAAAAGTTGACCAATCTTAATAAAACTTGGTATGACTAAAGCTTAATATATTACAAGACTGCTTACAAAGTTTCATAGCAATAGGATATATATTATAGACAATATGATTAATTCTATATTCAACTTTGCGTGTTAAATTTAGACGTTAAAATTGAGAAATTTCAACTATCAACATTTGGGGCTTATAAAATTTAAATATTGCAAAAAAATACTTTTAAAATGCCTTAATATATAATATATCATGTATTTAAAGCAATAGAGTACTCATTTGTTATATCAGACTTAGCATAATTTTTCAAAAGTCAAATTTATATGAGCCTGTGCCTAAAAATGGAGGTTTTCCAATGAAGCGGGCCTTACATGAAGATGTAATATTTTCCAGCAATTTTAAGTTTGTGAAGCTTTTTGATTATAAATAATCCTTACATATGTACTTAATGTACTTTAAATGGAAAGAAAACTTACAAATAACATATCATATTAGTTTAAAAGGGTCTTAGGCCAAGTAAGACTAAAATTAATTTAGGGTCAATTTAGGCCGTAGCACATATTTACATTTAAAAATGCATATTGAAGCTATAGGAAATAAAAATTTGTGTCTTTTCTATCATTTCTATACTCAGGTGACATGATACAATAAATCTGAGCACAAAAAGGCTCTTACATTCAACTTTTTTAGTAGACAGTATGGTCTGATACAAAGATTTTTCACTTTTTAGTGAAAAACTTGCATGCAATTTTAGTCTCAACAGGCTTATATTTGAACCACATGCTATCCTACAGAGGTAAAGAAAGATATTATGTGAAATGAAACAGGTACAAAAGACATTGTTAAGTGCTTTTTATACAAATTTATTGAGGTATTTATTATGGACTTCAACTTTTATGTGCCATGCTCCTCACATTTAACTTGATCCAAACAGGGCGTTAGACGAGGGTCATTTATACAACACATTTTGCTCATATTTTCTGAGATAATCTTCTTTTCTGTAGATTCAGAGTTCACAAATGAGTAATAAAACTGGATTAAAGCATAGAAACACAAAAATTGACACATGAAAACATGTCAGATAGAAAGTCAGAATGCCACTTATGCATCAAAATTGAAAAAAGCTATGAAATGCTTATTTTGACCATATAATGCCAAAATTGGTCATTTTTGCAGAAATTCTATCAAATAAAAGTTTAAATCCTTTAGTTTTATGCTATTTGACAAATTGGCACCATCAAATCATTCAGGGAAGTTGCCAAAGTACAGATTCTATATTTCCTGATTTCACCTCTTAGGTCCGAGTACACAGTTATTTCGTAGTGCATTTCTTTTAGACAATAAATGAAAATTAAAAAAAACCCACCTGCGCTTTCTCAATAATATTTTTACAGTGTGTTGTACTACTTTTGGGACAAATTATATCAAAATTATAGAAAACTTCATCAGCTCTAACTCAAAATATGGACAATCTTATGTTAAGGGGGTCTTGAAATCTTTTGACAGCTTCCGAAGTGCTAATTTTTGACCTTTTTCAGCTGGACCTAATCACTACTTTACATTAATATTTATGACCCAACTTTTTTTACAGTGTCATTTCACCCCCCAACTTGCTATATGAGGCATAAAACATGGAGAAATAAATTTGGAAGGGGTATAACAAAAATTGGCAAGTAACACACTGTCCACACTAAGGACTATATTCGTGGACAACGAAAATCAAAGGACGATAACTGTGTACTCGGACCTAATAGGATAGAAAAAGTTGACCAATCTTAATAAAACTTGGTATGACTAAAGCTTAATATATTACAAGACTGCTTACAAAGTTTCATAGCAATAGGATATATATTATAGACAATATGATTAATTCTATATTCAACTTTGCGTGTTAAATTTAGACGTTAAAATTGAGAAATTTCAACTATCAACATTTGGGGCTTATAAAATTTAAATATTGCAAAAAAATACTTTTAAAATGCCTTAATATATAATATATCATGTATTTAAAGCAATAGAGTACTCATTTGTTATATCAGACTTAGCATAATTTTTCAAAAGTCAAATTTATATGAGCCTGTGCCTAAAAATGGAGGTTTTCCAATGAAGCGGGCCTTACATGAAGATGTAATATTTTCCAGCAATTTTAAGTTTGTGAAGCTTTTTGATTATAAATAATCCTTACATATGTACTTAATGTACTTTAAATGGAAAGAAAACTTACAAATAACATATCATATTAGTTTAAAAGGGTCTTAGGCCAAGTAAGACTAAAATTAATTTAGGGTCAATTTAGGCCGTAGCACATATTTACATTTAAAAATGCATATTGAAGCTATAGGAAATAAAAATTTGTGTCTTTTCTATCATTTCTATACTCAGGTGACATGATACAATAAATCTGAGCACAAAAAGGCTCTTACATTCAACTTTTTTAGTAGACAGTATGGTCTGATACAAAGATTTTTCACTTTTTAGTGAAAAACTTGCATGCAATTTTAGTCTCAACAGGCTTATATTTGAACCACATGCTATCCTACAGAGGTAAAGAAAGATATTATGTGAAATGAAACAGGTACAAAAGACATTGTTAAGTGCTTTTTATACAAATTTATTGAGGTATTTATTATGGACTTCAACTTTTATGTGCCATGCTCCTCACATTTAACTTGATCCAAACAGGGCGTTAGACGAGGGTCATTTATACAACACATTTTGCTCATATTTTCTGAGATAATCTTCTTTTCTGTAGATTCAGAGTTCACAAATGAGTAATAAAACTGGATTAAAGCATAGAAACACAAAAATTGACACATGAAAACATGTCAGATAGAAAGTCAGAATGCCACTTATGCATCAAAATTGAAAAAAGCTATGAAATGCTTATTTTGACCATATAATGCCAAAATTGGTCATTTTTGCAGAAATTCTATCAAATAAAAGTTTAAATCCTTTAGTTTTATGCTATTTGACAAATTGGCACCATCAAATCATTCAGGGAAGTTGCCAAAGTACAGATTCTATATTTCCTGATTTCACCTCTTAGGATAGAAAAAGTTGACCAATCTTAATAAAACTTGGTATGACTAAAGCTTAATATATTACAAGACTGCTTACAAAGTTTCATAGCAATAGGATATATATTATAGACAATATGATTAATTCTATATTCAACTTTGCGTGTTAAATTTAGACGTTAAAATTGAGAAATTTCAACTATCAACATTTGGGGCTTATAAAATTTAAATATTGCAAAAAAATACTTTTAAAATGCCTTAATATATAATATATCATGTATTTAAAGCAATAGAGTACTCATTTGTTATATCAGACTTAGCATAATTTTTCAAAAGTCAAATTTATATGAGCCTGTGCCTAAAAATGGAGGTTTTCCAATGAAGCGGGCCTTACATGAAGATGTAATATTTTCCAGCAATTTTAAGTTTGTGAAGCTTTTTGATTATAAATAATCCTTACATATGTACTTAATGTACTTTAAATGGAAAGAAAACTTACAAATAACATATCATATTAGTTTAAAAGGGTCTTAGGCCAAGTAAGACTAAAATTAATTTAGGGTCAATTTAGGCCGTAGCACATATTTACATTTAAAAATGCATATTGAAGCTATAGGAAATAAAAATTTGTGTCTTTTCTATCATTTCTATACTCAGGTGACATGATACAATAAATCTGAGCACAAAAAGGCTCTTACATTCAACTTTTTTAGTAGACAGTATGGTCTGATACAAAGATTTTTCACTTTTTAGTGAAAAACTTGCATGCAATTTTAGTCTCAACAGGCTTATATTTGAACCACATGCTATCCTACAGAGGTAAAGAAAGATATTATGTGAAATGAAACAGGTACAAAAGACATTGTTAAGTGCTTTTTATACAAATTTATTGAGGTATTTATTATGGACTTCAACTTTTATGTGCCATGCTCCTCACATTTAACTTGATCCAAACAGGGCGTTAGACGAGGGTCATTTATACAACACATTTTGCTCATATTTTCTGAGATAATCTTCTTTTCTGTAGATTCAGAGTTCACAAATGAGTAATAAAACTGGATTAAAGCATAGAAACACAAAAATTGACACATGAAAACATGTCAGATAGAAAGTCAGAATGCCACTTATGCATCAAAATTGAAAAAAGCTATGAAATGCTTATTTTGACCATATAATGCCAAAATTGGTCATTTTTGCAGAAATTCTATCAAATAAAAGTTTAAATCCTTTAGTTTTATGCTATTTGACAAATTGGCACCATCAAATCATTCAGGGAAGTTGCCAAAGTACAGATTCTATATTTCCTGATTTCACCTCTTAGGTCCGAGTACACAGTTATTTCGTAGTGCATTTCTTTTAGACAATAAATGAAAATTAAAAAAAACCCACCTGCGCTTTCTCAATAATATTTTTACAGTGTGTTGTACTACTTTTGGGACAAATTATATCAAAATTATAGAAAACTTCATCAGCTCTAACTCAAAATATGGACAATCTTATGTTAAGGGGGTCTTGAAATCTTTTGACAGCTTCCGAAGTGCTAATTTTTGACCTTTTTCAGCTGGACCTAATCACTACTTTACATTAATATTTATGACCCAACTTTTTTTACAGTGTCATTTCACCCCCCAACTTGCTATATGAGGCATAAAACATGGAGAAATAAATTTGGAAGGGGTATAACAAAAATTGGCAAGTAACACACTGTCCACACTAAGGACTATATTCGTGGACAACGAAAATCAAAGGACGATAACTGTGTACTCGGACCTAATAGGATAGAAAAAGTTGACCAATCTTAATAAAACTTGGTATGACTAAAGCTTAATATATTACAAGACTGCTTACAAAGTTTCATAGCAATAGGATATATATTATAGACAATATGATTAATTCTATATTCAACTTTGCGTGTTAAATTTAGACGTTAAAATTGAGAAATTTCAACTATCAACATTTGGGGCTTATAAAATTTAAATATTGCAAAAAAATACTTTTAAAATGCCTTAATATATAATATATCATGTATTTAAAGCAATAGAGTACTCATTTGTTATATCAGACTTAGCATAATTTTTCAAAAGTCAAATTTATATGAGCCTGTGCCTAAAAATGGAGGTTTTCCAATGAAGCGGGCCTTACATGAAGATGTAATATTTTCCAGCAATTTTAAGTTTGTGAAGCTTTTTGATTATAAATAATCCTTACATATGTACTTAATGTACTTTAAATGGAAAGAAAACTTACAAATAACATATCATATTAGTTTAAAAGGGTCTTAGGCCAAGTAAGACTAAAATTAATTTAGGGTCAATTTAGGCCGTAGCACATATTTACATTTAAAAATGCATATTGAAGCTATAGGAAATAAAAATTTGTGTCTTTTCTATCATTTCTATACTCAGGTGACATGATACAATAAATCTGAGCACAAAAAGGCTCTTACATTCAACTTTTTTAGTAGACAGTATGGTCTGATACAAAGATTTTTCACTTTTTAGTGAAAAACTTGCATGCAATTTTAGTCTCAACAGGCTTATATTTGAACCACATGCTATCCTACAGAGGTAAAGAAAGATATTATGTGAAATGAAACAGGTACAAAAGACATTGTTAAGTGCTTTTTATACAAATTTATTGAGGTATTTATTATGGACTTCAACTTTTATGTGCCATGCTCCTCACATTTAACTTGATCCAAACAGGGCGTTAGACGAGGGTCATTTATACAACACATTTTGCTCATATTTTCTGAGATAATCTTCTTTTCTGTAGATTCAGAGTTCACAAATGAGTAATAAAACTGGATTAAAGCATAGAAACACAAAAATTGACACATGAAAACATGTCAGATAGAAAGTCAGAATGCCACTTATGCATCAAAATTGAAAAAAGCTATGAAATGCTTATTTTGACCATATAATGCCAAAATTGGTCATTTTTGCAGAAATTCTATCAAATAAAAGTTTAAATCCTTTAGTTTTATGCTATTTGACAAATTGGCACCATCAAATCATTCAGGGAAGTTGCCAAAGTACAGATTCTATATTTCCTGATTTCACCTCTTAGGTCCGAGTACACAGTTATTTCGTAGTGCATTTCTTTTAGACAATAAATGAAAATTAAAAAAAACCCACCTGCGCTTTCTCAATAATATTTTTACAGTGTGTTGTACTACTTTTGGGACAAATTATATCAAAATTATAGAAAACTTCATCAGCTCTAACTCAAAATATGGACAATCTTATGTTAAGGGGGTCTTGAAATCTTTTGACAGCTTCCGAAGTGCTAATTTTTGACCTTTTTCAGCTGGACCTAATCACTACTTTACATTAATATTTATGACCCAACTTTTTTTACAGTGTCATTTCACCCCCCAACTTGCTATATGAGGCATAAAACATGGAGAAATAAATTTGGAAGGGGTATAACAAAAATTGGCAAGTAACACACTGTCCACACTAAGGACTATATTCGTGGACAACGAAAATCAAAGGACGATAACTGTGTACTCGGACCTAATAGGATAGAAAAAGTTGACCAATCTTAATAAAACTTGGTATGACTAAAGCTTAATATATTACAAGACTGCTTACAAAGTTTCATAGCAATAGGATATATATTATAGACAATATGATTAATTCTATATTCAACTTTGCGTGTTAAATTTAGACGTTAAAATTGAGAAATTTCAACTATCAACATTTGGGGCTTATAAAATTTAAATATTGCAAAAAAATACTTTTAAAATGCCTTAATATATAATATATCATGTATTTAAAGCAATAGAGTACTCATTTGTTATATCAGACTTAGCATAATTTTTCAAAAGTCAAATTTATATGAGCCTGTGCCTAAAAATGGAGGTTTTCCAATGAAGCGGGCCTTACATGAAGATGTAATATTTTCCAGCAATTTTAAGTTTGTGAAGCTTTTTGATTATAAATAATCCTTACATATGTACTTAATGTACTTTAAATGGAAAGAAAACTTACAAATAACATATCATATTAGTTTAAAAGGGTCTTAGGCCAAGTAAGACTAAAATTAATTTAGGGTCAATTTAGGCCGTAGCACATATTTACATTTAAAAATGCATATTGAAGCTATAGGAAATAAAAATTTGTGTCTTTTCTATCATTTCTATACTCAGGTGACATGATACAATAAATCTGAGCACAAAAAGGCTCTTACATTCAACTTTTTTTAGTAGACAGTATGGTCTGATACAAAGATTTTTCACTTTTTAGTGAAAAACTTGCATGCAATTTTAGTCTCAACAGGCTTATATTTGAACCACATGCTATCCTACAGAGGTAAAGAAAGATATTATGTGAAATGAAACAGGTACAAAAGACATTGTTAAGTGCTTTTTATACAAATTTATTGAGGTATTTATTATGGACTTCAACTTTTATGTGCCATGCTCCTCACATTTAACTTGATCCAAACAGGGCGTTAGACGAGGGTCATTTATACAACACATTTTGCTCATATTTTCTGAGATAATCTTCTTTTCTGTAGATTCAGAGTTCACAAATGAGTAATAAAACTGGATTAAAGCATAGAAACACAAAAATTGACACATGAAAACATGTCAGATAGAAAGTCAGAATGCCACTTATGCATCAAAATTGAAAAAAGCTATGAAATGCTTATTTTGACCATATAATGCCAAAATTGGTCATTTTTGCAGAAATTCTATCAAATAAAAGTTTAAATCCTTTAGTTTTATGCTATTTGACAAATTGGCACCATCAAATCATTCAGGGAAGTTGCCAAAGTACAGATTCTATATTTCCTGATTTCACCTCTTAGGTCCGAGTACACAGTTATTTCGTAGTGCATTTCTTTTAGACAATAAATGAAAATTAAAAAAAACCCACCTGCGCTTTCTCAATAATATTTTTACAGTGTGTTGTACTACTTTTGGGACAAATTATATCAAAATTATAGAAAACTTCATCAGCTCTAACTCAAAATATGGACAATCTTATGTTAAGGGGGTCTTGAAATCTTTTGACAGCTTCCGAAGTGCTAATTTTTGACCTTTTTCAGCTGGACCTAATCACTACTTTACATTAATATTTATGACCCAACTTTTTTTACAGTGTCATTTCACCCCCCAACTTGCTATATGAGGCATAAAACATGGAGAAATAAATTTGGAAGGGGTATAAACAAAAATTGGCAAGTAACACACTGTCCACACTAAGGACTATATTCGTGGACAACGAAAATCAAAGGACGATAACTGTGTACTCGGACCTAATAGGATTAGAAAAAGTTGACCAATCTTAATAAAACTTGGTATGACTAAAGCTTAATATATTACAAGACTGCTTACAAAGTTTCATAGCAATAGGATATATATTATAGACAATATGATTAATTCTATATTCAACTTTGCGTGTTAAATTTAGACGTTAAAATTGAGAAATTTCAACTATCAACATTTGGGGCTTATAAAATTTAAATATTGCAAAAAAATACTTTTAAAATGCCTTAATATATAATATATCATGTATTTAAAGCAATAGAGTACTCATTTGTTATATCAGACTTAGCATAATTTTTCAAAAGTCAAATTTATATGAGCCTGTGCCTAAAAATGGAGGTTTTCCAATGAAGCGGGCCTTACATGAAGATGTAATATTTTCCAGCAATTTTAAGTTTGTGAAGCTTTTTGATTATAAATAATCCTTACATATGTACTTAATGTACTTTAAATGGAAAGAAAACTTACAAATAACATATCATATTAGTTTAAAAGGGTCTTAGGCCAAGTAAGACTAAAATTAATTTAGGGTCAATTTAGGCCGTAGCACATATTTACATTTAAAAATGCATATTGAAGCTATAGGAAATAAAAATTTGTGTCTTTTCTATCATTTCTATACTCAGGTGACATGATACAATAAATCTGAGCACAAAAAAGGCTCTTACATTCAACTTTTTTAGTAGACAGTATGGTCTGATACAAAGATTTTTCACTTTTTAGTGAAAAACTTGCATGCAATTTTAGTCTCAACAGGCTTATATTTGAACCACATGCTATCCTACAGAGGTAAAGAAAGATATTATGTGAAATGAAACAGGTACAAAAGACATTGTTAAGTGCTTTTTATACAAATTTATTGAGGTATTTATTATGGACTTCAACTTTTATGTGCCATGCTCCTCACATTTAACTTGATCCAAACAGGGCGTTAGACGAGGGTCATTTATACAACACATTTTGCTCATATTTTCTGAGATAATCTTCTTTTCTGTAGATTCAGAGTTCACAAATGAGTAATAAAACTGGATTAAAGCATAGAAACACAAAAATTGACACATGAAAACATGTCAGATAGAAAGTCAGAATGCCACTTATGCATCAAAATTGAAAAAAGCTATGAAATGCTTATTTTGACCATATAATGCCAAAATTGGTCATTTTTGCAGAAATTCTATCAAATAAAAGTTTAAATCCTTTAGTTTTATGCTATTTGACAAATTGGCACCATCAAATCATTCAGGGAAGTTGCCAAAGTACAGATTCTATATTTCCTGATTTCACCTCTTAGGTCCGAGTACACAGTTATTTCGTAGTGCATTTCTTTTAGACAATAAATGAAAATTAAAAAAAACCCACCTGCGCTTTCTCAATAATATTTTTACAGTGTGTTGTACTACTTTTGGGACAAATTATATCAAAATTATAGAAAACTTCATCAGCTCTAACTCAAAATATGGACAATCTTATGTTAAGGGGGTCTTGAAATCTTTTGACAGCTTCCGAAGTGCTAATTTTTGACCTTTTTCAGCTGGACCTAATCACTACTTTACATTAATATTTATGACCCAACTTTTTTTACAGTGTCATTTCACCCCCCAACTTGCTATATGAGGCATAAAACATGGAGAAATAAATTTGGAAGGGGTATAACAAAAATTGGCAAGTAACACACTGTCCACACTAAGGACTATATTCGTGGACAACGAAAATCAAAGGACGATAACTGTGTACTCGGACCTAATAGGATAGAAAAAGTTGACCAATCTTAATAAAACTTGGTATGACTAAAGCTTAATATATTACAAGACTGCTTACAAAGTTTCATAGCAATAGGATATATATTATAGACAATATGATTAATTCTATATTCAACTTTGCGTGTTAAATTTAGACGTTAAAATTGAGAAATTTCAACTATCAACATTTGGGGCTTATAAAATTTAAATATTGCAAAAAAATACTTTTAAAATGCCTTAATATATAATATATCATGTATTTAAAGCAATAGAGTACTCATTTGTTATATCAGACTTAGCATAATTTTTCAAAAGTCAAATTTATATGAGCCTGTGCCTAAAAATGGAGGTTTTCCAATGAAGCGGGCCTTACATGAAGATGTAATATTTTCCAGCAATTTTAAGTTTGTGAAGCTTTTTGATTATAAATAATCCTTACATATGTACTTAATGTACTTTAAATGGAAAGAAAACTTACAAATAACATATCATATTAGTTTAAAAGGGTCTTAGGCCAAGTAAGACTAAAATTAATTTAGGGTCAATTTAGGCCGTAGCACATATTTACATTTAAAAATGCATATTGAAGCTATAGGAAATAAAAATTTGTGTCTTTTCTATCATTTCTATACTCAGGTGACATGATACAATAAATCTGAGCACAAAAAGGCTCTTACATTCAACTTTTTTAGTAGACAGTATGGTCTGATACAAAGATTTTTCACTTTTTAGTGAAAAACTTGCATGCAATTTTAGTCTCAACAGGCTTATATTTGAACCACATGCTATCCTACAGAGGTAAAGAAAGATATTATGTGAAATGAAACAGGTACAAAAGACATTGTTAAGTGCTTTTTATACAAATTTATTGAGGTATTTATTATGGACTTCAACTTTTATGTGCCATGCTCCTCACATTTAACTTGATCCAAACAGGGCGTTAGACGAGGGTCATTTATACAACACATTTTGCTCATATTTTCGGAGATAATCTTCTTTTCTGTAGATTCAGAGTTCACAAATGAGTAATAAAACTGGATTAAAGCATAGAAACACAAAAATTGACACATGAAAACATGTCAGATAGAAAGTCAGAATGCCACTTATGCATCAAAATTGAAAAAAGCTATGAAATGCTTATTTTGACCATATAATGCCAAAATTGGTCATTTTTGCAGAAATTCTATCAAATAAAAGTTTAAATCCTTTAGTTTTATGCTATTTGACAAATTGGCACCATCAAATCATTCAGGGAAGTTGCCAAAGTACAGATTCTATATTTCCTGATTTCACCTCTTAGGTCCGAGTACACAGTTATTTCGTAGTGCATTTCTTTTAGACAATAAATGAAAATTAAAAAAAACCCACCTGCGCTTTCTCAATAATATTTTTACAGTGTGTTGTACTACTTTTGGGACAAATTATATCAAAATTATAGAAAACTTCATCAGCTCTAACTCAAAATATGGACAATCTTATGTTAAGGGGGTCTTGAAATCTTTTGACAGCTTCCGAAGTGCTAATTTTTGACCTTTTTCAGCTGGACCTAATCACTACTTTACATTAATATTTATGACCCAACTTTTTTTACAGTGTCATTTCACCCCCCAACTTGCTATATGAGGCATAAAACATGGAGAAATAAATTTGGAAGGGGTATAACAAAAATTGGCAAGTAACACACTGTCCACACTAAGGACTATATTCGTGGACAACGAAAATCAAA